>NC_048238.1:89094046-89306232 GCF_002007445.2 Ailuropoda melanoleuca | reverse complement strand
ATACTCAGCGCTGGAGATGTTCATTTGTAGAGATCCAGATGTATCTTCCTGCGTCTCAGGCTGATTCCGTGGATATTCCTGCTGGTCTGGTACCTATCCAGCTCAACTCAGGGGACCGGCTGAAAAAGGGGTCCCCTACTCCTCCGCCATCTTAACCCTCTATTTGTATATTTTAACATAGGTTTTATAAGCTACCTGTTCGGGAATCAGCAGGAGACGCAGGAAGATACATCTGGATCTCTACAAATGAAATTCTCCAGCGCTGAGTATTGAGGTACGAAGAGGTTGCCATGAAACCACGCAGAGATATCAGAAGATAAATGGAAGGGGGAGGGAGACACCGCGTTTGGGCGCCGGGAAGCAGCAGCCACCTGCACGGGGGAGCGGGCAGACTCGCGGACTGGCACCCGTGAGAGAGCAAACTGAGACCGTGAGCTGGGGAACGTGTGCCACCAGACTGAAACGGAGCTCCGGTGTGCTCACTGGAACCAGACTGAGACTGGGAGCTCCAGAGTGCATGGGGGTGGCTGGCAGCTGGTGGCTGGTGGCTGGCGGTGTTAGAAGCACAAAGGACAGAGACATGCCAGCCCTGGAAGTGTGGGCTGGGAGGCCGGGTGTGAGACGCACACCCCAGGACGCTGCACGGGTGAGCAGCACTAACAGAAACAGAGTTAAAGTGGCCGGAACATCAGTGGAGAACAGTCAGTGATCCCTCTATTCTTAGACAGAGGCTGAGATTCGGCCGCTGCTGCTCTGACTCTCAGAAGAGGCACAGCAAACTGCCAGGGAAAGCCGCCAGAGAACAAAAGCCTGGAAAGAACGGCTCACAGTGTGCCCACCCCCATTCCCCCTCACAGGGGATGCGCAGACTCTACCCAAACAGGGTTGCCTGAGTATCAGTGCGGCAGGCCCCTCCCCCAGAAGGCAGGCTGAAAAATCAAGAAGCCCACATCCCTAAGATCCCTATAAAACAAGGGTGCACAGCTCAATCCTGGTCAGTAATTTGGGCTCTGGACAACCCCGCAACCTCTCCTCATCAGAATGACGAGAAGGAGAAATCCCTGCCAGCAAAGAAAAGACAATGAGTCTGTGGCCTCTGCCACAGAACTAATGGTTATGGATATAACCAAATTATCAGAAATGGAATTCAGAGTACAAATGGTCAAGATGATGTGTAGACTTGATAAAAGTATTAACGAAAATGTTAATGAGAATATCAAATCTCTAAGGGCAGAAATGAGAGCATATCTGACAGAAATTAAAAATTCTCTGAGCCAAATGCAGTCAAAACTAGAGGCTCTGACGGCCAGGGTCACCAAGGCAGCGGAACGCATTAGCGAATTGGAGGATGGGTTAGTAGAAGAAAAAAACGAAAATAGAAGCTGGTCTTAAAAAAAATCCACGCCCACGAATGTAGANCCACGCCCACGAATGTAGATTACGGGAGATTACTGACTCTATGAAACGATCCAATGTCAGAATCATCGGCATCCCTGAGGGGGTGGAGAAAAACAGAGGTCTAGAAGAGATATTTGAACAAATTGTAGCTGAAAACTTCCCTAATCTAGCAAGGGAAACAAACATCCTTGTCCAAGAGGCAGAGAGGACACCTCCCAAGCTCAACCGCGACAAACCTACAACACGTCATGTCATAGTGCAATTCGCAAATATTAGATCCAAGGATACAGTATTGAAAGTGGCCAGGGCAAGGAATTTCTCATGTACCAAGGCAAAGGTATCAGAATTACGTCAGACCAGTCTACACAGACCTGGAATGAGAGAAAGGGTTGGGGGGGGCAATTTTAAAGCTCTTTCAGAGAAAATCATAGAGCCAAGGATCCTTTATCCAGCAAGGCTGTCATTCAGAATGGATGGAGAAATAAAGACCTTCCAGAATCGCCAGTCATTGACCAATTTCATAACCACAAAACCAGCCCTACAAGAGATATTTAGGGGGGTTATATAAAAGTAAAAAGGGCCCAAGAGTGATACAGGCAGAAAGTCAAAATGGATAGAAACAAACTGTACTGGCAACATGGCATCATTAAAGTCATATCTCTCAATACTCGATCTCAACGTAAATGGCCTAAATGCTCCTATAAAACGCCACAGGGATGCATATTGGATAAAAAGACATGACCCATCCATTTGCTGTCTACAAGATACTTATTTTGAGACTAAAGATACATTCAGACTGAAAGTAAAGGGATGGAATACCATCTTTCACGCCAATGGACCTCAAAAGAAAGCTGGAGTAGCAATTCTCATATCAGACAGATTGGATTTTAAACTAAAGACAATAGTTAGAGACACAGAAGGGCACTATATTATTCTTAAAGGATGTATCCAACAAGTGGATATGAAAATTATATATATATGCCCCCACAGGGGAGCAGCAAGACACATGCAAACTCTTAACCAGAATAAAGAGACATATAGATAAAAATACGTTAATAATAGGGGAGCTCGACACCCCACTCTCAGAAATAGAGAGAACACCCATGCAAAAAATCAGCAAAGAAACAAGGGCTTTTAATGTCATACTCGATGAGTTGGACCTCAAAGATATATCTAGAACACTACACCCCAGAACCAAAGAATACACATTCTATTCTAATGTCCATGGAACATTCTCAAGATAGACCATGTTCTGCATCACAAAACAGGTCTCAACCAATACCAAAATATTGAAATTATTCCTTGCATATTCTCAGACCACAATGCTCTGAAATTGGAACTCAACCACAAGGAAAAATTTGGAAGAAACTCACACACTTGGAGGCTAAGAACCATCCTGCCTCGGAATGATTCAATAAACCAGGCAATCAAAAATCAATTTAAACAATTTATGGAGACCAACGAGAATGAAAACACAACGGTCCAAAACCTATGGGATACTGCAAAGGCAGTCCTAAGGGGGAAATACATAGCCATCCAAGCCTCACTCAAAAGAATAGAAAAATCTAAAATGCAGTTTCTATATTCTCACCTCAAGAAACTGGAACAGCAACAGAGGGACAGGCCTAACCCACTGACAAGGAAGGAGTTGACCAAAATTAGAGCAGAAATCAATGAATTAGAAACTAGAAGTACAGTAGAGCAAATCAACAGGACTAGAAGCTGGGTCTTTGAGAGAATCCATAAAATTGACAGACACTGGCAAGACTTATCCAAAAGAATACGAGAAAGGACTNATTATTAAAATTATGAATGAAAAAGGAGAGGTCATGACCAACACCGTTGAAATTGGAAGGATTATTAGAAATTTTTATCAACAGCTCTATGCCAATAAATTAAGCAATCTGGAAGAGATGGAGGCCTTCCTGGAAACCTATAAACTATCAAGACTGAAACAGGAAGAAATTGATTTTTTAAACAGGCCAATTAATTTTGAAGAGATTGAGTCAGTGATAAACAACCTTCCAAATAATAAAACTCCAGGCCCAGACGGTTTTCCTGGGGAATTCTACCAAACATTCAAAGAAGAAATAATACCTATTCTCCTAAAGCTATTTCAAAAAATAGAAACAGAAGGAAAGCTACCAAACTCATTCTATGAGGCTAATATTACCTTGATCCCCAAACCAGGCAAAGACCACATCAAAAAGGAGAATTACAGACCGATTTCCCTAATGAACATGAACGCCAAAATCCTAAACAAGATCCTGGCTAATAGAATCCAACAATACGAGAAAAGGATTATCCATTATGACCAAGTGGGATACGTCCCTGGGATGCAAAGGTGGTTCAACAATCACAAATCGATTGGTGTCTTAGATTTTATCCAGAAAGAAAAATTCAAAAATCATATGATTCTCTCAATAGGATGCAGAAAAAGCATTTGACAAAATCAGTTNTTTTATCCAGAAAGAAAAATTCAAAAATCATATGATTCTCTCAATAGATGCAGAAAAAGCATTTGACAAAATCAGTTGCATTTCTATACAGAAAACCCTTCAGAGTGTAGGAATAGAGGGTACATTTCTCAATCTCATAAAAGCCATCTATGAAAAGCCTACTGCAAGCATTATTCTCAATGGGGAAAAGCTGGAAGCCTTTCCCTTAAGATCAGGAACACGACAAGGATGCCCACTCTCGCCACTATTATTCAACATAGTACTAGAAGTCCTTGCAACAGCAATCAGAAGACAAAAAGGGATCAAAGGTATCCAAATCGGCAAAGAAGAAGTCAAACTGTCTCTCTTTGCAGATGACATGATACTCTATATGGAAAACCCAAAGGAATCCACTCCCAAACTATTAGAAGTTATAGAACAATTCAGTAAGGTGGCAGGATACAAAATCAATGCCCAGAAATCAGTTGCATTTCTATACACGAATAACGAGACTGAAGAAAGAGAAATTAGGGAATCCATCCCATTTACAATAACACCAAAAACCATGCGTTACCTTGGAATTAACTTAACCAGAGACGTAAAGGACCTATATTCTAGAAACTATAAATAACTCTTGAAAGACATTGAGGAAGACATAAAAAGATGGAAAAATATTCGATGCTCATGAATTGGAAGAATTAACATAGTTAAAATGTCCATGCTACCCAGAGCAATCTACACTTTCAATGCTATCCCAATCAAAATACCGAGTACATTTTTCAAAGAACTGGGACAAACAGTCCTTAAATTTGTTTGGCAACAGAAAATGCCCCGAATCTCCAAGGAACTGTTGAAAAGGAAAAACAAAGCTGGGGGCATCACAATGCCGGATTTCGAGCTGTACTACAAAGCTGTGATCACAAAGACAGCATGGTACTGGCACAAAAACAGACACATCGACCAATGGAACAGAATAGAGAACCCAGAAATGGACCCTCGGCTCTTTGGGCAACTAATCTTTGATAAAGCAGGAAAAAACATCCGGTGGAAAAAAGACAGTCTCTTCAATAAATGGTGCTGGGAAAATTGGACAGCTACATGCAAAAGAATGAAACTTGACCACTCTCTCACACCATACACAAAAATAAACTCCAAATGGATGAAAGACCTCAATGTGAGACAGGAATCCATCAAAATTCTAGAGGAGAACATAGGCAACAACTTCTATGACATCGGCCAGAGCAACCTTTTTCATGACACATCTCCAAAGGCAAGAGAAACAAAAGATAAAATGAACTTGTGGGACTACATAAAGATAAAAAGGTTTTGCACAGCCAAGGAAACAGTCAAAAAAACTAAGAGGCAGCCCCCGGAATGGGAGAAGATATTTGCAAACGATGCTACAGATAAAAGACTGGATTCCAAGATCTACAAAGAACTTCTCAAACTCAATACGCAAGAAAAAAAAATCATAAAATGGGCAGAAGATATAATNACAAATAAACAAATCATAAAATGGGCAGAAGATATGAACAGACACTTTTCCAATGAAGACATACAAATGGCTAACAGACACATGAAAAAATGTTCAAAATCATTAGCCATCAGGGAAATTCAAATCAAAACCACACTGAGATACCACCTTACACCAGTTAGAATGGCAAAAATTGACAAGGCAAGAAACAACAACTGCTGGAGAGGATGTGAAGAAAGGGCATCCCTCCTACATTGTTGGTGGGAATGCAAGTTGGTACAACCACTCTGGAAAACAGTATGGAGGTCCCTTAAAAAGTTAAAAATTTATCTACTCAGTGATCCAGCCATTGCACTACTGGGTATTTACACCAAAGATACAGACGTAGTGAAGAGAAGGTCCATATGCACCCCAATGTTCATAGCAGCATTGTCCACAATAGCTAAATAGTGGATGGAACCAAGATGCCCTTCAACAGATGACTGGATTAAGAAATTGTGGTCCATATATACAACAGAAAAGACAATTATCATATGATTTCTCTCATCTATGGAACATAAGAACTAGGATGATCGGTAGGGGAAGAAAGGGATAAAGAAAAGGGGGGTAATCAGAAGGGGGAATGAAACATGAGAGACTATGGACTATGAGAAACAAACTGAAGACTTCAGAGGGGAGGGGGTGGGGGAAGGGGATAGACTGGTGATGGGTAGTAAGGAGGGCACGTATTGCATGGTGCACTGGGTGTTATACGCAACTAATGAATCATCTAACTTTACATCAGAAACCAGGGATGTACTGTATGGTGACTAACATATTATAATAAAAAAAACATTAAAATAAACAAAATAAAATAAAAGCTACCTGTTCTATTGGTGCCTCCAGGTGATCTTTACCCAAGTTATAACTGTTCTGCAAGCTACACACATTTGCCACAATGCTTCTGTAGCTCTTCAGCAGTGCCACAGAAGAGAAATATTGGAACCAATGAATTATCATAAAAATGCCTCGGCATTATCTAAGAATTATGATATTGTCTATACACAATCTTCTTTTCTTGCCAAAATACTTCCAAGAACAACTGCTATGCCCATTTGCTCTGTTTCTGTTTGATAATTGTATGGAAACCTGTCATATTAAAAGTCACAACCTTTCCTTCAGTCACCCAGTAATGGAGTTGAAGACCTGTCTCTTAGCTGTTTATTGGGTCTTCATCCTCCAATTCCATGAAAAACTCTACTCTGTATAGAATGCTATTAAATATTTTACATTTATTATCATTAACCCTCCTCATAATCCTATGAAGAATGAACTCGTGTCATTAGTAGAAAGAAGCTAAAACTCAAGTAAGTAAAATAAATTATTTAAAATTACACAGCTTAGTAGAACTATAAAAAAAAAAACAGAACTGGTCAAGTTCCAAACCAGTTTTCTTTCTAATACACAATGCTGGGTATCTCTTAAATCTGCTCCTCATCTTCATTAATTTACTGAGCACCTACTATGTAATAAACACCGTGGTAATCTCAGGATACAAAAATAAATGAAACAGTCTTGTTCTCAAAGAGGTTTAGTCTATTCTGTCCTTTGCCTTTCATTCATTCTTTCATGCATTCACAAATTATGTAATAAACACTTACTATGTGGCCAGTACTTTTTATAGTATAAGAAAATATAACATAAACTATTGCTTAATCATAACAGAAGATTAAATAGTAAAAATTATGCAGTCATAAATATGTGGATAAAATTGTTCTAATGTTAGACAAGGTCCTTCACATGAATTAGAAATGCTTTAAAACAGTAAAACATGCAATTGCGGAGAAACGCTCTTAAAAGACAATGTGAGGCAAGGTTGATAATAATCCCAAGTAGGAAAGCCTAAGAGCAGAAAGCTCTACAATTCATATCAGCGACATAGGACTATATTAATATTTATTACAGCAAACACAGCCGAAATCAATACACAGGCAGTGACTTTAACACTGCCTCATGTACTCCTTTTTTTTTGTTTTAGATTTTATTTATTTATTTGAGAGAGAGAACAAGAGCTGGGAGGGAGAAAAGCAGAGGTACAAACAGACTCCATGCTGAGCATGGAGCCCGAGGAGGGGCTTGATCCCATAATCCTGAGGTTATCACCTGAGCTGAAATCAAGAGTCAGCTACTTAACCAACTGAGCTACCCACGTGCCCCCTGCCTCATGTTCTCCTTATCTTATGCTCTTTCCCTCACTTTCTTCAAACATTTGTCTTAACCTTTAAATTTTACCTTCAGCAAAATAATGACAGTATTTCACCTTATAAAAACAGAAGTCTAACTTTTCAACATATATGATCCTTTTATTGTATTTCATCATCACCAGAGAAAATTTATATACTTTTTCATGTACAGAAAAATATATAAACAACAGTTTCTCATCAGAGTGGTTAAGTTGTGATTTTTGTGTTCCTTGTCTGCTTACAAGTGAAAAAGAAAAATTAAAAATAATAGGCTGAACAGTGTGAGTTAAAATCTCTCATTTGCACACAACTGGCTGGAGGTGGAAAATCTCATCAGTAGCAGCGGGTCACATGTTTTTTATTATCATATAGGAAACATAAAATTTTTAAATTTCTTCAGAAGTATTGCAACAACAAATATATTGTCACGGTGCTGAATAACAGAAGCTATACATTACTCTTTCTCTCCTGTATGTGAATGTTCAAAAATGAATCTTTCTCTTGCTTACTCTCACTCTTAGTCTCTTGCTCTCCAATACTATGGCTAATTTAGTAGACAAGATCAAAATGAACTGTCAGAAGTAATAACTAGATTAAATATTTGGGTAATGTGATAAAGATCATTAGAAGTGAGGGTTATTCTGACTCTAGATAATGTTTACTTCTCAAAATTTAATTGTTACCAGATCTAATATGACTCTGTCACAATTGGGTTATTCTGCTTATTTTCTCTAGATTACTGTTTTTAAATTAGTCATATGTTTTCATGTCGTTCAGGTGTAACCACCTCATATTACATTGAAACACTGTCTATACTGATCTGACGTAGTTTAGCACTGAGAGTTTGGTGCATTGGAAAGAGCTTCAGATTTTGAAACAGTTTGGGTTTCAAGTCCTTCTTGTACCATCATCAGCTGTGTTTTTAAAGCAAGCATGTCAGAGATGGATAGTGTGACTGTCTTCCAAAGTTGGATGCAATGTCTGCTGTTACTTCTTGTTTCCTCAGTTGGGGGGAATATTAAAACATCTTTGATTTTATGAAGGATAGTTGCATCATGTTAGTGCTAGAAACATAGTCTTTTTTTAGTATATAGAAGTTCAAATATGTGTACAAGAGTGTTTATAAATGCCTAAACTAAACACTAAGTAACTAAAAAGGGGGGGGGGCTGGGCCAGTTACTAAGCTATTATCTCTCAGTTTCAAACCACCCTTCTGTACTCTGTGATGCTCATGCCAGGCCTCTGCAAATCACATTTCTGCTTTCCTAGCTGCTGAGTTGAGTTTTGCCAATAAGGGGCATGATTGAGAGACTACAAGGCTCAAGGAGCAAGAGGTGAAATGCTCCTTCCTGCTTAATCTCTGTTGGTTTCGTGTTGATTTCCTGTTTCTTTGAGTCTCACACCTCTCCCCAGCAAGTTTCTACACCCTGGAAACAGCAGATCTTTTCCATAGTCACAGTGAAATCCAGTATGCCATTTTTCCCCAATACTTACAGAACCAGCCTTGTCCCACCTGCTTCCCTTTCCCCCCATGTCACCAATGCCTGCTCTTCAGGGTTCTGAGAATTGGCACCATGAAGCCTTTCCTCTAGGTTTTTTAGTTTTAATTATCCCAACCTCTTCTTTTTGTCCATCTCTAGGTGTGGTAGCTGCTGCCTATAGTTGCTAAGTCCATGATGATTTGGTGTTCTCATTACTTTCTCAGTTATCACATTAATAGTCTTTATGCCTATTATTATTCCTTATATTCCTTATATTAAATTGACTCTGCTCAAATAACTAGGATGGTTTTTGTCCCCCTTACTGGACTCTGACTGCTATAACAAGCTACTATATTTTCTTGAAATTCAGTTTCCTCATGTAAACATAGGGATAATATGCATGAAATCCTCATTATCCAAGAGTAATTAGCAAGAGAAAAGTTCACCCAAGTGAATACACTTTAAAAGAGGACCAAAAATAAATTGTAAATTGTGAATAAAAGTTTTGATTGGGAATAAAGTTTGAAAAAATCATCAAAACTCTATAAAGCATTTACCTTACATTTAAAAAAGTGGTGTTTATGATTAGAACTACACACTACTTCTCAGAACAAAGTTTGATTTGATGCTGGTTTTGACTTTTCTTGTATGTATGTGTAATTTTTCTGAAAAAGTATATAATAAGTTATACCCTGAACTTTTAAAAACTATTTTTGTATACTCATTAATAGGGTCATTTCTAAAAAAATTATTCAAGGGTTTCATCAGTTTTCTAAAGGATTCTATCTTTTTTGTTCTGGTCAATGTTTCTTTTTTCAACTGTTAACTGGTCTATCTCTACAAGATTCCCACTTCTCAATGGTTTCACAAATAATTTCCTATATCATTTTCACTCATTTCATGAAATTTCACACCACTTATAAAATTTAAATTTTACACTGTGATAAATTTGAATATGTCTGCAGTAAAATACTCGATTGTGACTAGCTATAATGGAAAGAGAGGGATGATAGTATTTATCATGGAGGTATAATTAAGTAGGTATTAATTTTATGTAGTTAGTTTATTAGTGAATATTTTGGCATTTTGATTATGTTTGCTTCTCAAGAAAACTTAAATTCCTGGCTAGCAAGCATTACCTATATATAGCTGGTAGGATTGTTGTGTTAAAAGAGGTCATGTATAGGAGCACCTGGGTGTCTTAGTCAATTAACCATCCGACTCTTGATTTTGGCTCAGGTCATGATCTCGGGGTTGTGGGATCAAGCCCCACATCTGGCTCTGCACTGGGTTTGGAGTCTGTTTAGGATTCTCTCTCCCCTTCTCCTTTTGATCCCCCCCATGAACAAAAATATTAAAAAAAAGAGATAATGTATAAAAAGTATTTATGACAGGGATGCCTGGATGCCTCAGTCAGTTAAGCATCCAATTCTTTTTTTTTAATAATATTTTTTATTATATTATGTTGGTCACCATACAGTACATCCCTAGTTTTTGATGTAAAGTTCCATGATTCATTACTTGCATATAACACCCAGTGCATCATGCAATACAGGCGCGTAAAGCATCCAATTCTTTATATCAGCTTAGGTCATGATCTCAGGGTCATGAGATGGAGCCCCTTGTTGGGCTCTGTGCTCAGCATGAGTCTGCTTGAGATTCTTCCCCTTCCCTCTGCTCCTCCCCTCACTCTCTCCCTCTCAAATAAATAAATAAATCTTTTTTTCAGTATTTTTAAAAGACTTTATTTATTTATCTGAGAGAGAGAGTGAGAGAGCACATGAGTGGGGGGAAGAGGCAGAGGGAGAGGGAGAAGCAGACTCCCCACTGAGCAGGGAGCAGAGCATGGGGATCCATCCCAGAACCTCAAGATTATGACCTGAGCTGAAGGCAGACCTTAACTGACTGAGCCACCCAGATGACCCAATAAATGAATTTTTTTAAAAAAAGTGTTTATCATAGTGCCTGAACCATAGTTAGTCATAATAGTTGCCATTATTAAACTTTAATAAATGCATATTTTATCATATTCTGTTAATCTTTATACCATATTATACCTGACTTGATCTGATTCTTTAATGAGAATAAGTTTAGGTCGGAAGACAGAATAGAACATGGGTATACCAACCTCCATCAGGAAATAGAAAGTACAGTTTTACTGGAGATAGGCCATGGTTGCTTCTTCACCTTCAAAATAAAATAAGACCTTTATTGAAAAGCTAGTTTTAGAGAGCAACAGCGTCCAGGTATTTTGCTGTAAAGATGTATCAGTTTCTGGAAACTGAAAGTCCTTTAAGGGCACTTTAGATTATGTTTTCAATTCATGGATAGAAGTAAAGAGAAGTAGCAAGGTAATAAAATGGAGTTAGAAACATATTGCCCAGTGTTCTATCTAAGAGAAACTAAAATGAGCCATAATGTTTTGACTTTGTTTTAAATGGAAACAACACTGCTTGAACTTTTGACATAAAAACACTTACTATACTTACTGCAATTCTAGGGGTTTGCTCATGGCCTGCTGCTATCTAATAAGAAGAGGCTGAAGCAAATTGAAATATGCATCTCAGGTGATGAGGATATATGCCAGGTGTGTTGAGTTGAATTTTTATTTCTGTCAATAAAAATATGTTAGCACATGTAAATGATTTCTAATATCTAAAATTCTTACATTTTTGAAACAGAGTTGATTTCTGTAACAGCTTCAGCTTGATATTTCCAAAGAGATTTCGATACACTAAAATATTGTATGTTACTAATTCCGGCTTGTAATCATTGTGGTTTGGTTTGTTTCCATTTTATAATAGAAAATGTGCTGCTCAGGTTTACTAAGTGGCAGACATCAAGCTTTGACAATGTAGCATATTTTGACAACAGTATTAAACTTCAAACAATATAGCATGTTTGTTATTCATTGTCTTCTTTTTTATAATAATTTTTATGTTATGTTAGTCACGATACAGTATATCTTTAGTTTTTGATGTAATGTTCTATGATCCATTATTTGTGTATAACACCCAGTGCACCATGCAATATGTGCCCTCCTTAATACCCATCACCGGCCTATCCCAGTCCCCCACCCCCCTCCCCTCTGAAGCCCTCAGTTTGTTTCCCAAATGCATATAGTATTCCTAATTTTAAATGGGTTGTTATCAAGATCAGACTTAACAACTGAGGTACCACATGACAAATAAACTTGGTAAAATATGTCATATGTACTTCAAGAACATAAAAGAATAAACCATAGGCTGAACCACATTTAATATTATAAAAGCATTGACACAATACCAAAGACATTTCCACAAAACTTTTGAATAATGATGCTTGAGAATAACTGGAAAATATAATGAGCTTAATTATTTCTTCAAAATCAATTTCTGTTCTGGACTAATTATTTTTTTAATGAAATTATCCTTTCTTTCTGTCCTCAGGCTTAAATCTTTAAATCATTCTTGATTCTTGTTTCTTCTGGAGAGGTTCAAAGATACTCTGGTTATGAAATTCATGACTTTGCTTATCACAAATGTTGATTCCCATCATCTCTCCTTCATATTCCATCAATCACCAAGTCCTTCTCCTTTATTCCCCTTGCCGCAACCCCTGTTCAGACTGTCACCACTGCTTCCCTGGATAGTTGTCATGATCTCTTAACCAGTTTCTTTGCCTTCAGTCTTTCCCCATTTCTTGGCCAGTAGATCTTCATAAAACACTATTTTGTACACATTACCCTCTCTTTAAATGCTTCAGTGGCCCCTAATTGCCTAGCAAATAAACCTGTAATTCCTGTTTCTCATTAAAGGTCTCTCACAGTCTGGTCAAAATCTTCCCATACTCCTCTGCTTTACAGAAATTCTCTTCTCTGATCTCTTCTTATCTAACTTCTTCCCTATCCTCAAACCTCTACTGAAACCAAAAAAATTCTGTGAAGACTAACCTATTTGCACCACCTCATAGTGTTCTCCCTAGTTGCCTCTCAGCAACTATAGGTAGTGCTGTCAAATCTTATTGTAAAATTAATATTTACTACCTAGCACATTTGTGAAACTTTGTATGATACTTAATTCAATATATCACTTGAATACAAGTATTTGCTAAAGATGCACAAGTGGGATACCTGGGTGGGTCAGTTGGTTAAGCATCTGTCTTCAGCTCAGGTCATGATCCCAGGGTCCTGGGATCAAGTCCCCATCGGGCTCCTTGCTCAGTGGGGAGCCTGCTTCTCCCTCCACCTGCTTCCCCCTGCTGTGCTCTCTCTCTCTCTCCTCTCTCTCTCTCTCTCTCTTGCTGACCAATAAATAATAAAAATCATAAAAAATAAAAATAATAAAGACGCACAAGTAGTTTAGACTGTAGATGTCAGTAATAATTGTTATACCATTGATTACTTTGACCACTATAAAACCTTGAAACAGTGGGTGCCCTTTGATTCAAGGAAATATACTGAAGTTCAGAAATGTTTTTCATGGCACTGTAGCAAAAGGACATCCCTTCCGTTTTGTTCTCTGTCATTTCTAGTCCTAAGTTGGAAAGTCAAAACATTATTTTATAGATTTCTTCCTACCAAGAAGTGCCATAAAATTCTTTCTTTACGTCTTATGCTGCATCTTTCTTGTAGGCAAAATTAGCATGAGTTTTGATACTTATTAGTAGTATCAGTACAGTCTAACCAAAGTTGTGTTGCCTTTCTCGCACAGTAGTCTTTATAGAAGTCCAGCTCTGCAATAGTCTTATAAATAATACTGATTGTGTTTTATTATAATTCCTCCAGTCCAGATTGATTATTTAATATCCAAAATCTATAATGAAAGTGAATCATTTAAAAGTAAGCTGACTATTCGATGTATGTTCACCATTTTCTTTAAATATAGCTTGGTGTAAATTTTTCCACGAACTGTTAAATATATAATATTGCAGTGAAAAAAATCATTTTCTCTGTGCTAAGATATTGTTTCCTCAGACTAGAACACTAGAAGACTGACTTTTTTTTCTTCTTTCACTTCATAAAACAGTGAGAACAAAAACAGGATAAAGCCCATAGCAACAAGATATTTCTTTTACCATCTGTTTGATTTATGTCAAGTTTAAACTGCTTGTATTTTAGAAAGGAATCTGTTTTCTATCTTCAAAAGGATGCAATCCAACATCTCTCAGCTGCTAATTTTTAGCACTTAGAGGTCCCCTTGGGCAGCTGTCAACTACAACTTATTGCACAGGTACTTTTCACTAAACTCATTATAAAGTGATTAGCCTCCAGCAAGATAGTGCAATGCTACAGCCTGCTTTCATTATATGTGGCTTTGCAATTGAATTTTGTACTGTCAGATCTCACAAATAGTGAGTATAGAATGACTCTTGGGATTCAACACATAGAAAGTGGAGAGGGATCTTGTCACTTCTCTTCTACAACATATTTTTTTCCAAAAAGATATGCACATACATGCACAAAAAGCACACACATAAAATGTATGTTATTAGTTTAAAATAAGATGCCAGGGGCACCTGGGTGGCTTAGTCATTTAGGCAGTTAAGCATCTGGCTTCAGCTCAGGTCATGATCTCAGGGTCCTGGGACAGAGCCTGAACCAGGGTTCCCACTTGGTGGGGAGTCTGCTTGTCCCTTTCCTTTTGCACCTTCCCCTCCCCCTGCTCCTGCTCTCTCTCTCAAATAAGTAAATAAAATCTTTAAAAAAATAAAATAAGATGTCATTCTCAGCCCAAACATACTTTTAAAATCTATGAATTATTTTTCAGTTTATTCTTTAAATCCAAAAGCTAATTAAGTAGTTCTACTTTGATTCTATGAGTAGTTATGATTAATATATATAAGAGTGCTGCTTTTTCATTAGCACTTTTAAATTGACAGTGCTTCTTACCTTAGGGTTCCAATGTTAGTCAATATTTTTGGGTCTGACAGCTTCTCCATTGAAACTAAAATTATACCAGTTATGTAGAGACACAGATTATCAGAACAAGGTTTATTTGGTTATTTATTTCCAAACCTCCCTAACAAGGTAGGTGTTATCCTATCTCTCATATTCACCATTGCCTGAAACTAGCACTACAGTGTAATTAATAAGAATAGTCTATACTAGACCCTACTTCAACTACATTGTCCAGTTCGTATTCCTGAATTCCTTTCCAGCTCATATGGTAGTGTTAAGCTCATAATGCACCTGTAGACATTTTCAAAGATAAAGAAGAGGGCACCTGGGTGGCTCAGTTAGTTAAGTGTCTGCCTTTGGCTCAGGTCATGATCCCAGGGTCCTGGAATAGAGTCCAATATTGGGCTCCCTGCTCAGTGGGGAGTCTGCTTCTCCCTCTACACTTGCCCCCTGCTCATGATCTCTCTCTCTCTCACTCTCAAATAAATAAATAAAATATTTTTAAAAAACATAAAGAAAAATTTGTACAGTCCTTGGAAAAAAACACAGAACTTCCACATTCCAAAATTTTTCATGCTATAACAAGTTCAAGTATAAAGGCTAACTCAAAACAAATGATCTACTTTGAGTACAGAAGTGTAAAGTTATTTCATTATTTGCTATTTTTTCCATTATTTAAGCTGAACTACTATTTATTCTATAGATGGGATTGATTTTTTTTAATGGATAGATTATTTGCATATGGGCTTCATTTTACAATAAAACTCATTTGCTTATGGAATTCATTTTGCAGTGAATGGGTTGCATTTTGCAATCTTTCACCCTTGCTCAAAGATTCTGGCTCACTAGAAAGTTCTTAAACATTATCTTTCCACAGGGTACTATGTGGAGATAGCAGGATGTGGTAGATTAAATCAAACAGATTCTTTTAGGCCTTTGTTTCTTTCTCTTTAATATGAAGATAATGCAACTAATTCACAGTGTTATTGTGAAGTTTTGTTATATATATTTATTTCAACGTCTATATGTGCGTATATACAAGTGTATATTTTTTCCTGGAACAAATGGAGCACAAATACTCTTTATTATTATTACATGTTAATTTTATAATTATTTGACTATATTTATTTAATTTTATATTTGATATGAACTATGATATTAATTCAGTACAAAATGGTTAATAACGTAATTTATTGTGTAAAAAATGCATCCTAGATACAGTATATATTTTTATTTTATACACATATGGTATACATATATACATATGTGTATGGTTTTTTTATTCATATATATGCCACTAATAATGTTTTGATACAAAAAATGAACTATGGGAGTAATTACTTTATCAAGTGAAACAGAATATTATTACCCTCCTAATATGAAAAATGAAATAAAAGCATTATTTAACTCTCCTCTTATTTGTTAGAATCATAGATATTTTTGGCACTGGGTATAAATTCTTTCATTCTTTCATAGGTTTCCAATCTATCTTGTGAACCTCATCATCTGTCACCTCTAAATGTACCCTAGGCTCCAGCCACACTTCTTTAATTACTGTTCCCTATATACTATTTACAGCAAATTATCTTTTTTTTTTTTAAAGATTTTATTTATTTGACAGAGATAGAGACAGCCAGCGAGAGAGGGAACACAAAGGGGGAGTGGGAGAGGAAGAAGCAGGCTCATAGTGGAGGAGCCTGACGTGGGGCTCGATCCCATAACGCCGGGATGGTCACGCCCTGAGCCGAAGGCAGGCGCTTAACCGCTGTGCCACCCAGGCGCCCCTACAGCAAATTATCTTAACTATTTTCTTATGCCAAACCATCCTTGCATTCCTAAAATGAACCCTGGGTTTGATCACTAATTCATAATTGACTTAATATGATTTTTAGTTAATGATTTTGCTTCAATACTTGTAAGTCAGACACAGCTGTCATTTTCTTTACCAAGTTCTTTTTAAGCATTACCATATGTTGTTTAAAAGAAAAGGAAAAAAAAGAATGTAGAAGCTTTTCTTCTCACTATTTTTGGGGCAGTTTAATAGCACTGGAATTTTCTTTTGCTTATAGTATTAATAGAATTCACCCTGTGAAGCTATCTTGGCTGACTTTTGGGGGGGGGCAGGATAAATAATCTGACACTATTCTCCATTTTAAACATCATTATAACTTGCTCTTCTTAGTAGGGATTTATAGGTATATTATTTGTAGTTAAAATGGAAATTTCAAAAGTATTAAAAGCCAGAAAATTATTAATAATTTTGCCCCTATCGATTGGAATTGGGGGTAAAAGTTTGGACAGTGGGATGGACATTTACTTTTTATTCATATCCTTTTCTATCCTTTTTCTGTTTTTATATATAAAGTAAAAAATATATTTAAATTTTAATAAAACTAGTTTAAACATCTGTAAAAGGTGTTATCACCAGTTGTATGAACATACTTATGAATTGGATGTACTCACTTTTTACATCTGTATTATTTGAATGTTTATGGTGAATTTTCATTATTTTGCTGTTTTAAAAAATTGCAATGATTTCCCCATAACTTAGATTAAAAAATGTATACTCCTAAGAATACAAAATTCTTTTTTATCTGGCACTGCTCTGTCTCCCTTAAGTCTATCTCTTACCTGTACCCATCTTCATTCTGGTCATGTTTACCCATATACATGCATTCTAACATTGCAAATCTTCACAACCTCACACAATATGTTTCTTTTCTCTCTAATGCCTTCCTTAATCTCCCTGTTCTTCATTCTAGCTAACTCTTACCCCACCTTGAAACCTTGTGTAGCTTTGCCTTTTCCAAGCCCATAACGCAATTACTTTCACATATTAAAAATTTTGTTGAAATAAATATATATAGTATTTTTAACCATCATTGCACATCTTGATTCCCCACTGTATCTTCATCTCATAAATGATTAAAAGTTTATCATTTTACTGTGAAACAGACCCTAATATTCACCATTAATGAATGTTTAGTTGGTCCTTATACCAAGTCCTTATAGGAATATTACAGTATTTGAAAATATCCCTTGGCCTTCACCCAAGAAATAATTATAGAGTGAGTTTTGAGAAGGTTCAATGTTTCCCTGGAGAGAAGAAAAATATATAATGACTGTAATTCTGTGAATTGATTCTCCAGAAGTGGGGCCTGATTTCCAATGAATTTTCAATGTTTTCCTATTGTTTCTCATATAACAAAGAACATTCATTCATTCAATTTATATTGAATACCAACTATGTGTCAGGCTGCACTAAGCCCTGGGCACACATTATTGAGCATTAAAGATCATTTATAAAGTACAAATCAGGAGTATTGACACAATCTTTTGCTATAAGTTGTATAGCAACAGCAACATAAATATTAGCAGCTAAAACATATTGAGTACTTAATACATGCAGAACACCATTTATAACAGTCTAAAGATAAAGTTGGCATTGTTTTCATTGAAACACTCGTGAGGAGTCCATCCAGAGTCTCGGCCATCCTCCCCATCCCATACAAACTCTCACATACCATCTTTGACATATTTAAGCTCCTTACATTTAAAACAAGATTACAATCCTTATTTTTTAAGTTGCTTAATTTTGAATGCATAGTTTCCCTGAACTATTAGAAATATTAGGATCAAGAGATGGGGACCAGGCTTAAATACTCCAATTACATGGGAAAAGCAAAAGAGAACTCAGACATTCATTCAAGATTAGCATTCTATTTCAACCTCAATTTACATATTGCTCAAGGCAAATTTTGTATTTGCTGTGATCTGTGTAAGATACCGCAGTGGAAGAGAGAACAAGAAAGTGGAAAACAAAATTACAGTGGAAGATAAAACAGACTCTCCTCAACCTAGTAGGATAAAGAAAGGGAAAGGCAGTGTTTAAAATTATTTCAGTAGTCACTCTTTCTTTAACCTTGCTAATAATAATCAGGGACATGTGATTGACATGTTAAAATATTTAAAGGGCTAGCCTTTTTCCACTTAAATTTATTTTTGTTGTTCATAAGTTTCCAGGTTCCCTGAATTTTTATTAAGAATTTCATATATATATATATAATATATATTATCTAATAATGTTATGCTAATAATATATGATATCATTGTTACTAAAACCCAGGTTCAGCTGCCTGTCACTTGAAAAACAAGAGATGAGTTTTGATTGGAAAGGAATATGAGTTTTATTCAGGAGGCCAACCACCTGCAGAGAAGGTGGCTCTTGTCCAAAGGCCAACTCTGAGGTTTCCGCTGGGCCCACAGGTTTTTAAAGGAGTTTATGGTAATTAATCAATAAAGGGAATACAGTGGAAGAAATCAGAGAGGGAGAAAAATCAATGACACTCTTGACTCTGGGAAACAAACAGAGGGTTGTAGAAAAGGAGGTAGGTGGGGGGATGGGGTAACCCAATGATGGTCAATCAGGAGGGCACATGATGTGATGAGCACTGGGTGTTATATGCAACTACTGAATCACTGAACATTATATCAGAAACTATGATGTACTATACATTGGCTAATTGAATTTAAATAAAAAATGAAATAAAGGGAGTACAGTGGTCCATAACATTTCTTGATTATGTGCAGCCTTAATGGTGCCAGCTACAGATGTTATCTCAGTGCTTGGAGGTTGTGCAAGGGGGTCTGGTTGCTCAGTGCCTGGGGGTTGTGCAGAGGTGCTCTGTTCTTTCTAGGAAAGAATGCATGATTTATAGAAATAAAAAGAAAGGTTAATCAATCATGTGGGCTGAGGGTGTTTGATAAAGCTGAAAACCCTACTAGGTTAGCCAGGGGCCTAGGAGACTTCATCATGATGTATCATTGAATATAATATAATATTAAAATATAATATTAAATCTATCTATCATCTATCATCTAATCTATCTATCTATCTATCTATCTATCATCTATCTATCATCTATCTATCTATTAGGAAAGTGATTCTTCCCAGTCCCATCGGCCAGAGCAGGATGTGGATCAACACCTGCTTCAGGGTTCCAAGCAGATTGCTTTAGGGGCCCATTGATAACAGCTTCAAGATCCCAGCAATTACTTCACTTCACTCAGAAACCGGGTGTTGCTCCAAGGACCCAGACCTAGCAAGTCCCAACACTGCGAGGCTTCACCGGGAAGCAGCCACAGGATCTCTCCTTCCATGGTCTCCAACAGGCCAATGGACTGGCCTTGGTCCCCCCAGCCTCAACTTGAGGTCTCTGCTCAGACTAAGTGAAACCCCGGGCCTTTGGTTACCACCTGGAGCAATTCTGGAGCTACCTGGGGCCCAGTCACCAGAAAAGCCAGGGTCCTCCCATGTTTTCATGGGTTCCCCAGGGATCTGGGATACTTTGCTAATAGTTTTCAAATTAGAAAGCTCTCAGTGGCATGAGTAGCTACTTCAGGAAGATTGTGAAGATAGAACAAACATTATTTTGCTATGAAGTGGAATTATAGATTCAACACTGGACTGGATCGAACACACTGAGTAGTAACATTTTGGTACAGAGGCGGGTGGGTAACTAAAAAAAAAAAAAAACAACCAAACAAAAAATCTTGACTGAAAAGAAAAATAAACACTTCAAACTTGAGCTTTCTGCTGGGCTATAGTGATCTCATTAGCTGAGCAGTTGCCCTTTAAAGCAGATGAAAATGCAAAAAGTCTACAGCCTGGTTGCTTGCTGACTGAGAAATAACACTGATACTTGAAAACAATTGAATTGACATACATATGTAATTTTATTTAAATGACGATGAGGCTGGTAATTCCCAGGGAGCCCATTTTGCCTGGGTAAGAATATTGCTGTTCTGGGATTTAATGAAAGAAAGGTGTCAGGTGTATGGAGAGAAAGAGAGAAAATATACTGTGAGTGTTTTTGCAGGAGAAAAGGAAAAATTCTGCTCCAAAAGATCAAAGAGGGTTGCGATTTTTATTTTTATATCAAACAGGATTTCCAAGGAAGGCTTGGGAAAATAATGATAAAATATGTGTTATAATTAGGTACTCTGTTGGATCAAATGGGCTCAATAGTCCACACGAAAGATTCCAAATTCATCTCCTATCAGATCTCTGTGGTGAGATCAATATTTCGCTGTATTTTAAAGCAGGAGACTAAAAGGCTAAAATAATTTTGGACAAATCCATCCCTCGAAAATGAAAGAGTAACCCAACAGCAGTTGTTACCTATATTTTTTAAGAGTAATGCTGAGTTACCAAATATACAGAGAATGTGACTCTCCTCAATGATGTGGGAAACAAAGGCAAAAGAAAAATTATTAAATTTCCTTACTGCCTTGATCCCATTGACAAGTCCTTGAAACAGGCAGAGTGACATTCCTCTAGGGACTCAACTCCCTAGATGTTAATACTTTGCTAAGGGCAAAAGGCAATCCTAGCCCAAACACCACCACCCCCAACACCATGTAAGCCTACTTTAACATATAAAAAAGTTCCTTTGGAAACTTCCTTTATCTCTAACCCCCCCCCCCAAGATAGGTGTTGGCCATCATCCCCCAAGCGTATGGCCCACCCATACACATCTGAAGGGTCTCAAGAATAAGGTTTTATTAGACAGTAATAAATGACCTTTTCCCAACAATAGCTAGCCCCCTCAAAGTTCTGGAAACCTTGCTTTCAAAATTCCTTAGAGACTTATGCTATCCCTACCCCCTCCCAACTTGAAAGTATGTAATGGGCCAGTCCTCATGACCCTGGTGCAGCTCTTTCTGCCCATGGGTCCTGTCCCCATGCTTTAATAAAACCACCTTTTCGCAACAAAGACATCTCAAGAATTCTTTCTTGGCCATTGATTTCGAATCCTAACGTCTTTTCACCATCACTCAGGGCATGATTTTAGAGGTACCAGATACACCTCTTTTGTAAACTAATCCCTCAGTTTTCTTTTGAGGCAATTATTTTGAATTTTTTTTCTAGTAAGCATCACTTTCCTGATTCTAAAGTTAAAACTTTCTCAATATAGATGATTTAGAAGATACAAAATATTTTAAAAGGGAAATAATCATTCATTACTACATGCAATATGCTACTTTCCTTTAAGATTTCCTTTGTTGTTGCTTTAAGAGATTTTCCTCACTCCAATATTGCACAACTAATTTCTTAGATTTTCTTTTTTAGCTCACTTATTAAACCTTAATTGCTTAATCCATACTTTGGTGACTGGTGATAAGTGATGATGTAAAATTTGGTAAATAACCAATTGCCCTAGCTCTGTTTATTGGCCAATCTTTTCCTAATATAATATAATGCCACCTGTATAAATTACTAAGTTTGTACTTGCAAACTATTTTTCCCATTACTCTATATTATCACATTAGTAATAAACTGTTCTAATTTTTTAAGCATTGTAGTATATTTCCTCAGCTATTCCAACAGTTTATTCTTCTACACAGATGTTAACATCATATTCTCACACCCCCTTCACCCTCCAAAGTAATCATTGTTATTTATTGTTATTTTCACAGCAATTATCCATAAACTAATTTGAGAATTATTGAGATCTTTATACTATTGAAGAGTTCTGGTTTTTTCCCACCCACCTGCAAATCGGGTACCACCCTCCCCCGCCCAAGTCTTTATGTTATTGCTTCAGCTTAAAGCACCTTTTCTTCTTTCTTCTATGGCTCATTTTAAAGTCTCAGTTTAAATATCTCAGTGTAAATGTTAAACTCTCAGTTTAAATGTCACCTTTTCAGAGAGGAAACCCTTCTTTGATCACTCAATCTAAAGTAACTCCTACCCCCAACATCTACACACTGAATCACATTGCCCTCGTTTTTTTTCTTTTATAGTACATATAACTTTTAAAAATTATTTTATTTCTATCCCTGTTTACTTGTTTGTTTCTTCAGCCAAATATATAAAAATCATGAAGGAAAGGATTTTATCCATCTTTTTCACTGCTTTTCCCCCATCATCTAGCACAATGTCTGGTACACATTAATATTCAAAAATTGTTTGCTGAATGAACAATGAATGAGTGAATGAAGTCATCTCAGACGTAACTCCCTCTGCTCTGTGCTTAATGTATATTCTACCTGTCCTGGCACTGCTACCATTGGTTGTTGTATAGAGTTACATGAGTTAACTAGTGGGGTGGTATCTAGATTTCCAATGGCTCTCCACTCCCCAAGTCAGACTCTGTTATTGACACTATCAAATAATAATTGTGATCTAGCCCTCTGTGAGGTCCCTCAGTCTTTCCCATTTCAAGATATTTCATAGAAATCTCTCGGGGTTTGTGCTGTGGTTGGCTCCTTAGATGTGAGGGACCCCCCCCTCCTATTTTGTTTTTTCTTTCACTTTAGTTGGAATTTAGAAAAATCGTTCCTGAGCCATCTTTCTGACAAGACCACTTATTAATTATAACATTAAACTCTATATCCTGATTACTTATTTATTTATTCTGCTTATGTGATCTATAAAATGCTTGCAGAGCATTTTAAAGCATCTTGCTATAAATGTGATGTTTTTCTTGATTCTTCTTATAGATCGTCTTATTCAAAAATATATTGCAAAGTTATTTCATTTGGTGCATTATAGCTCTTGAGTATTGATCATTAACATTTATTTTTAAAATTTCCTATATTTTTCTGGTTTAGTGTGATAAATGCCTTTGGAAATTCAAAAATTGACCAACGTATTCCTAGGTGGTAAGTCTGTCTTACCTCCCTCTCTCTCCCTCTCTTTCCTTCTCTGCCCCCCCCACACACATGCATTCGTGCACACACACACACACACACACACACGTGCACTACATTTGACTATTAGTCATCTCTTTTAAACAAAAAAAGTCAAATATTTATTCAGCTCCAGAAATTTCCTTTCCACTGTTCTTTGGTTTTTGCTTCTGTTATATCATATCTGTTCTTTTCTAAAATCTTTATTTTGTATGTATTAGATTCCTTGAGTTTGTCCACAATGTCTGCCATATTTCCTCTTACTGTTTTTCAACAGTTTACCATTTCCTCGGAGCTCTTGAACCTGTGTACTACTTTTAAAATTCGATCATTACCTTATTATATGGTATTTTTTAATAAAATTTTTTATTATGTTAGTGACCATACAGTACATCATTAGTTTTTGAGGTAGTGTTCCATGATTCGTTGTTTGTGTATAACACCCAGTGCTTCATACAAAACATGCCCTCCTTAATACCCATTGCCGGCCTATCCCAATCCTCCACCCCCCTCCCCTCTGAAGCCCTCAGTTTGTTTCCCAGAGTCCATAGTCTCTCATGATTCATTCTCCCTTCTGTTTATCCCCCCTTCATTCTTCCCTTCCTTCTCCTACTGCTCTTCCTGCTATTTCTTATGTTCCATAAATGAGTGAAACCATATAATAATTTTCTTTCTCTGCTTGACTTATTTCGCTTAGCATTATCTCCTCCAGCCCCGTCCATGTTGCTGCAAATGTTGAGAAATCACTATTTTTGATGGCTGAGTAATATTCCATTGTATTTATGGACCACATCTTCTTAATCCAGTCATCTGTTGAAAGGCATCTCTGCTCCTTCCAGAATTTGGTTACTGTGGACAATGCTGCTATGAACAAGTTTTAAATTTAACAATCCTATTTAAAAATTCTGTGTGTGTGTGTTTAACTCCAATTCATCTCTCATGATTGCTTGCTGTAGTGTTCTTTGACTTATTTACTTTTGGACCAATTATATTCTTAAATCCTGTTGAAAAAAAATCATAAAGATCCCCTAATGTTCTTCTATAACTTGGAATGCCTGTGTTTCCCAGTGAGTTATCTCTTCTGAGTCTTGATAACTTCCTTTGTTTGAATTTCAGTGTATCTTCACATATTGGGTGACTTTTTTCCCTTTTCATTTAAAAAAAATCTCATATCAGAATATCTATGGTTGCTCATTACTTTGCCATAGTTAAGTAGAGATAAGTTCTGTAAGAAATTGACATAGATCTTTGCATGAATCTTTCAGATCTAGATGCAAAGAAAGGGGACATTTTATAATTTATTATAAATTTATGTTGTTAGTGACTTCATAGCCTAGAAGGATTGAGAAAAAATCCAGAACCCTAAACAAACCAAGTAGGAAAATTTGTCATTGTGTTACTTCTTCATTTGTGAGAGCCAACAGTGCAAACAAGCCTAGAAACAAGCCCACAATAATCAGCTTCCCTGTACCAAGAACAATCATGGCAGTCTTCGGCTTCCTTCTTACTGATGCTTCCTGTAGCATTGACTTTTGGCTTTTAGTGAACCCTCACTGTCAGTTAAGTTATTCTCACTTCCCCACAGGTCTAATTATAGGTCTAGTTGTTGTGCATGAACAGAGATCAGTCAGCATTAATGTGATATGCCCTTCAATGTTCTTCGGCTCACTCTAGCAATTAATTCGACCTTCTTTTTTAAACTTTAAGAAGCCCTGCTCAAGTTACCTCAATGTACTTCTTAGACGTTATTTTTCCACAGGAGGCAATGTTTTCTTCAGGGCTCCAATCTTTCCTTTATCTGGCCCCTTCTTATTTGAACTAACAGAAAACCCTCAAAGTTTGTGGTACATCAATTGGCAGGTTTCCACTCTGTTTTTACATCTCTAGTCTTTCCAGTGGGAATATGGAGATTTTCTGTACCATCACTACAATTTTTACTGAAAGGCATTTCTTTCACTTCTTCTAGGATTCCCTTCTACTTAATTTTGAAAAATCAGACCTGTTTAAAAAATTTGGACCTATGTAACAAGTACAATATTGACATTGTGGACTGTTCAAATAAAATTTATCCCAGTAAGGTGATCCATTAAGGCATTATCAGACATTATACTCTTCAAAATTCAACAAATGTTTTTTAATAAAAGTAAATGAGATACAACCTCTCTTCTAAAGGCACCCACAAAAATGAATATATTGTTGTCATTTAAAAGAAGAGGAAATTAGGCAAGGAAAAATAGTTTTATTTAAGGGTTATTAATAAGAAACTTGTGATATAATGAGCAACTATACAAGCAAAAACAATCAGAGTAACTCTAGTGAGATACTATTTACCAACGGACAGCATGAGAATTCTGACACAGAAAGCAAAAACAGGGCTACCAAAACGAGGATTGGAAGAATGAGGATTGGAAGGGAAATGGAAGGACATTGTGCTGACTCACAGTGTTACCTATGTTTGAATGAACTTTTTTTTCTTTTTGGCATGCATCTTAATGTTATAGTATTTCCAGTACTCTAAGATTAGGATGTTTCCTTAAAGGTTTTCCAGTTAGCATTTGTGCATATAAACAAAGGTGAATGGTTGAATGACAAGAAATCAATGCAGGTCAAATCTAGTTATTTACCTGCTGAACAAGGATTTTCTATTGCTTTCCATATGGCTGTCTTCCAGCAATGGTGGGTCAAGTCTTTCTCATGCTTTGAATCTCTCTGATTTCAACTTCTGCCCCATCTTTCTGACTCTTTTGTCCTTTTCTTCTGCTTTTAAGGGCCCATCTGTATATTCTAGGATCCATGATATTATCCCCATTTTAAACTCAGCTGATTAACAACCTTAATTACATTAGCAAAGTCCCTTATCAATAGTACCTAGGATTGAATAACCTGGTCATGGGAATCTTGGGTAAAGGGCATCTTTAGAATTCTGCTTACTGTCAAATGTGTACAAGGTAGATTTTCATAAGGGAGATACCTATGCCTCAGTGTTTTGCTATCTGTCTTCTTTATTCACTGCTATTATTTGCTTTTATACATTTTTGCAATTATAAATATTATAGATTTCCAAGGCTGACTTCTTAACCTTGACCTGACCACACACACACAAAAAGAGAAATTCTTTATTTTCCTCCAAACGTTTGAATTATTGACCAAAATAAAGTCCTGAAAGTTATTAGCCTTTGAGTTTTACATAATTTCTTATTATATGAAGTGCACAAAAAATTCTATTAAAATACCACTGAATGTTAATCATGAACAGACCCTTTAGAATTCTTAGAGATGCTCATTTTGTAGAGAAATGGGGAAACAGAAATGTCAGCACTGGCAGCTGAAATGGTATAGATCTCTTGATGATAAGAGAGGCAGCTGTTTCAATACAATTTTTTTTTGGAGTAAAAAGCTCCATTGTGCTCTGGAATCCCTAGTTAATTATGGTAAAGAACCAGAGTTTGCAGTTTTGTACTACCCTGAAAGAATGATATTAAGCAACAAGGTATGTTCTAAAGAGACTTTACACTAGAGATTTAAAGTGATCTAAGATACAGAGCAAACCATATTGTCAATTAGTAGTTCCCAAAATGAATAAAGTCAGACAAATGAGTTCATTTTTTAATTATAAATCTCTAGAAATGTAAGTAAATCATTGAAACATTGCCTCTTTTAAATGTTAAAGATTCAAAATAAGTGTGTGGTTTCTTTAGCCAGTATAATATAACTAACAGAGCATAAGCTTTGGAGATAGATAAAACTGGACCCAAACCTTGGCTTTCTCACTTAGTAAATGTATGTATATGAGCAATTTACCTAATCTTTCTGTTTCACTTTCTTCACCTATGAAGTAGAAGTGTTACCTTCTTTGCAGGCTGTAGTGAGGATTAAACAATTTGTTAAATTCATACTCAGTACTGGGCACTTAATAAGTACTGAGATGGCTTGTAGTTATTTGCCCAAGCCTAAGCAACATAAATCTTGATTGCTACTGAGTAACACATGAGGAAAAGTTGGAGTTGGTACTATGATGTGATAATCTCTTTCATGAATAAATCCCTTTCCTCTCCATTTTCTTGTTCTCTTTCTCATCCTCCTCTCTTTTGGTCTCTTCTTTGTCTCTACTTTCTCTCTCTTTTCTTGAGCTTTCTTTCACTCCCTTGTTTGTTTGTTTGTTTTTTCTATTTTTTCCCAGAGTGGTTGGAGAAACAGGAGTAAAATAAGTACTGTGCAGTGATACAGACCAAAGGGGGAAAGTATCTCAAGGAGCAATTTGTTATTAGTGTCAGATACAACAGACAGATCAAGCAGAATGAGAACAGAGAAGATAATTCTGCAATCTGGCAGGAAGACAATCTGCTGATGACTTTCATGAGAATAATCATACCCCAATGGAGGTATTAATCTGATAAATCACTAATTTTCTAGTTTCAAGAGTATGTAAAGCACAAAGACTGGACTCTTATATAGAGATACAGGCTCACAAGACAATATTAAAAACTCAAACTGGCTTTATTCCAGCCACATATTCCTCCTGAGACATAATGGGGAAGTAAGAAGAGTCTTTGCTAAGGAAGCAAATTAAGGGTTAAGAATTTTACACATTTCCAGGCAAGGCCTTCAGAAATGGTAGAGGAGGAACAACACTTAAATGACGGTCCCAGAGGGTACAATATCTTCATGTACTCTGAGTTAGTTTTTGTTTGTTGTGTAGTGCTGTCTCAGAGAGATTCATCAGCTAACATACTTCAAATGTTACATCTAGACCCAAACACTTCTACACACTTATTGAGTTAACTGGGTATAATAAAAAATGGTGAGGAAATGATGGACTAAACATTTAGTCTTTTTCATCTTCCTGTGAATGGCTTTCCTTCCCTTTGAAGTCCCATACAACTTCCTCCTCCTTAGTTCAGAATGACATATAACTATTTTGCCTGTCTTTAATAACTCATGTCTGTGTGGATTCCATGTACATATGTAATTAAATTTGATTTTATCCTGTTAATCTGTC
The DNA here is from genome assembly GCF_002007445.2 of Ailuropoda melanoleuca. NCBI lineage: Eukaryota > Metazoa > Chordata > Mammalia > Carnivora > Ursidae > Ailuropoda > Ailuropoda melanoleuca. Next base: position 89,277,648 of record NC_048238.1, on the reverse strand, counting down.
TCTGTTAATTTTATTTCTTAGACCAGCTAGAAGCCCCTTGCAAGGTAGAGGGAAAATTTTCCTCCCTAACACTTGAAAAAAAGGTTAAATTTTCAGCATGTGAAATGGGAGGTTTGGTAAAAAATAACTTCTTGACCATGAGGTATGTCTTAAATATCAGAATTGAGTTATTAAATATTTCAAATGTTGTTAAAAATAAAAAAAAACTTCATTACCTTGAATTGTTGGAATTTGCTTCTGTCTGAAATCAGAGTAACAAATTGTAAGCAGTTAGGATTTTTGCCACCTTGTGAATTTACCATTAGTTTTTGTTCTTACTGAAAATGAGCAACAAAGCAACAGAAGAATACATAATCATGGAAGCTCTATATGTAAGTAAAGGAGATAATTGCAATAGAGAACTCAGAATTAGTAGATTCTCCATTTTTAGGCCTCTTCCTATGGGGTTTGTACTTTTGGATAAGTTATTTGAGTATCATGAATCTCGAGTATCATGAATCTCAAGTTTCTCAACTGGAAAATAGAAATTATTCCTATGCCACTTAATTTATAAGACAGTTTTTTAAGATCAAATGACTTAAGAATTTGTAAGCTGTTTTGTAAACTATAAAATTCTAAATAACACAAGTTGTCATTATGAAAATCAATGTGTATCATAATACTTTAAATGCAATCTTATGACTGTGTAGAATATCACTTGTGCTCACATTTTGGGTTAAACCCTTAAGATATCTTAAAAAGATAAGAAAAGGTCTATAATTTTTTAAATCTATCTGAAAAATCTAGACTAATTAGAATTATATTAAAATAGAATACACATCCATATACCAAACATTCTAAAAGCAACCAAATATGTTTACCTGAAAAACTTTAACTTTCTGATTTTAATACTATTTGGACACTGTTTTATTATCTTCTTATGTAGATAAGCTATGCAGAAGTTTTAACTCAGCTTATTAAATATCTACCTGGACATCAATTTCCCCCTCTAACTCTTTAGTTGAATCTGGCTGTTTTCTACACTAAAGAGTAAATGATTACTGTATCTTGCACCAAAGGAAGAGGAAAAAATTTCAAGGAAAGATCTTAAAGTTGCCCCTGATCAGCAAATTCAGTGTCCTACTTCTTTAATATTTTCTCATAGAGGAAGAAAATTGTGCTTTTCTGATGCTGCATGACTCCAGATCTGTTTGTCTCTCAAAATGTATTTCTGTAGAATTAAGAATGCTTACTGTATAAATATGTGAAATGACATGTTGTGATACTTGTAAATGTCTTCTTTCTTTTTGTTTGTTTTTATAAATGTGTTTACATGTACTGTCTTAACAACCAAGTTAAGAAACACAGTTCAGCTTAATGCAAAGTTTCTATTTAACATGACTAAGCCACTTGGCAGATGAATAGTATGGAGCAGGTTTTATAAAATTGCTCAACTTCCTTTGGACTCTAAATAGTTCATATGCATTTAGGAAATATTAATCTAAACCATATTTAAATGATTGGCTCTGAAATATCCATTAAATCTCAGTATGAGGATTTGAAAGTTATTATTGACTGTTTCTTATACAGAGGAAACCAACACATATCCTGTGTTGCAAAACTACAGAATATCTGTACCTGGGATATTGCATACAGTTGTAATCACTGGATCACAAGAAAGACACAGAAGTGGGGTAGGAGAAACTTAAATCATCCCAAAATAGGAGACATTGCTATAGAACAACGTGGGAAACAAAGGCAGAAGAAAAATTATTAAATTTCCTTACGACAGTAATAAATGACCTTTTCCCAAAAATAGCTAACCCCCTCAAAGTCCTGGAAACCTTGCTTCCAAAATTCCTTAGAGACTTATGCTATACATACCCCCTCCCAACTTGAAAGTATGTAATGGGCCAGTCCTTAAGACCCTGGTGCAGCTCTTTCTGCCCATGGGTCCGTCCCCATGCTTTAATAAAATCACCTTTTTGCACCAAAGATATGTCAAGAATTCTTTCTTGGCCATCAGGTTCTAACCCTAACATCGTCTTTCCTACATCAGAACAACATTAAACTGGGACTTTCCAGTGAAGTGTTACTTTCTATGTTCTTGTTTTATTGAGCTAGGAACAATGCTTAAAATTGTAAAACAGGTCTTTTTAGGACCATGAGAAAGAAAAACTATTTTTCACAGGAGATTGAATGGTTTAATGAAAGAATATAAATGTTGGAGTAAAACAGGTTTGAGTGAGAGTCCCAACTCCAACGCATATATGCTGTGTGACTCTGAGCAAGTCATTCTGCCCCTGAATCTCAATCTCTTCATTTATGGAATAAAGGTAATTATAATAACTGGTTTTGGGAATTAAATAAGATAGTATCATTTCCCAGTCCCAGACATTTAATGGGAATTCACTAAATGTTACGTCACTATTTAACACATTTTTAAAAAGTGGAATTACTATCCCAAACAAAGTAGAATTACTATTAAAATAAAGAGCATATGCTAAATAGTTTAAAGAAGCATAATAATGACAGTGACAGTTCCATAGTAGATTTTTAAACAGAAATTAAGGATACTTAGAAAGGATACAGATTTTCAGTGAATAAGAAGTTGTTCTGAGGATCTAATTTAGAGCATGGTGGCTATAGTGAATAACATTATATATATATATATACTTGAAAGTTGCTGAGAGTAAATCTTAAACATTCTCAACACACACACACACACACACGTTAACTATGTGAGGTGATGGATATGTTAATTATCTTATCTTGGTAATCATTTTACAATGCATACATATACCCAATTATTACATTGTATACTTTAAATATATACAATCGTATTCGTCAGTCATTCCTCAACAAAGTTAAAAGAAAACAGAAAAAAATACCCCAAGTCTTCTGAGGTAAATGTTTAAGAAGATGTTTTAGTTTCTCTTGCCTTTGGAGATGTGTCATGAAAAAGGTTGCTTTGGCCGATGTCATAGATGTCGCTGCCTATGTTCTCCTCTAGGATTTTGATGGATTCCTGTCAACAGTCCCTTGGTGATTCAGGATGTTTTCTGGTTCCATACAAATTTTAGTATTGTTTGTTCCAGGTCTTTGAAAAATGCCATTGGTATTTTGATCAGTGTGGTGTTGAAAGTATAGATTGCTCTGGAGAGCATAGATATTTTAACAATGTTTATTCTTCCAATACATGAGCATGGAATGTTTTGATTTGAAGAGTAGGTTTTATCTGTTTTTAAACTTCTTTTCAGGACATAATCCATTTACCATTAAAAAATAAGTTAGATATACATTTAAGGGAAAATCTGCACATCAATTGCAAGAATTGTGAAACATTGTGGATGACGTGATATCTGCTGTGTCTGGAAGTGGCTGTGTAGGCAGCAAGCCACCTCTTAATTGTGATTTCAAAGTAATGTGGGAATGCTCCTCTGTCTCAAATTAGTTCCTCCACAAACTTTCATATAAATGCCTGAGTCCCTGCAATTAAGACATTATCTTTCTGGACTGTGGATATTTTCCTTTGTTAAAAAGAAGAACATACTTTGGAAGGGGAAAACTATCCAACATATCTTAATAAAGGCTTATAATTGAAACCTAAAACAAAACAAAACCAAACCACAGACCAGGTAAACAAGATGACTTGGATAAGGTTTTTAATTGCAGGCACCCAAAACTGTTTTAAGATAATTTAGGAAAAACATGCTTTAATGAATCTATTTGCTATCTCATAAAATCACAACAAAAATGAAAAAAAAATAGGCTTAGGTAATGAGCAAGAAAAAAAGAGCTAGGGTATAATGGGGAATTCACTATATTGGTGAGAGACAAAAACAATGGCAATAATATCAAATTCAAAATTTAGGTGGATGACAAACCTAGTCAAATGCCTACCCTCTAGCTAAAAGGTATGCTGGAGAAGGAGGTAAACTTCTTCAGTTTCTATGGTGTGAGGTGGGCTCTCTCTTCTGCCAATATGCATAGGTAAGAGCTTCCTCAACATGAGAGTTCAGATAATAAGCACCCCAAAATAATGACAAATGTCCACAGCAAATGCAGTGAGGGCAGATAATAACAGAGTAATAAGGAGTTTTATGTGGGTATTCCTTGTATGTGGTATCAAAATAAATTGAAGTAATAGATATTTCGAGGGGAAATTTAAGTCAAACCTTAGGAATTTAGTGTGAGATTCATCTGTAGATGTTCATTCAAGTGTAATCTGGTATAAGCAATGTTTCAAAAGATTATTGTTACTGCAATGAGAAAAAGTTAGATCTCGAAAAACAGAGACAGGAAGTGGGATATTCGAATTGCAACCATCAAAGTTCTTTCTGTTAACATTTCACCAGGGACAATTTGAAAAGGATAAAAACTTCTGATCCTTAGTTGCTCCTACTTATTCTTACCTTATTGCTTCCCCCCACTTGTTATGTCATTCCAAAAAGGCTCATTTCCTGCCTCCTATGATTAGTAGTAAACCAATGACGTTCCTAGAACTTGCACCATTTCACATGATTCTAAATTCTTTATATATGTAGCTGTTGAATAAAGTACAACTTTTGACACACTACATATATGTTCTGAAGCACCTGCTTTTTTGAAAAAATAAATCTTGTTTTCCCTTGACCTACTTTAGAATTTTGTTTGCAACTCATTTTCATATCAGAAGAATCTTTAATAAACTATTAATGTTAACTGCTCGCCCTAAGCAAATCTCTAAGCAATGCCTTATGTAAATTCATTCCACTACTGAAAGGAGCTTTGCAGCAAATCCTTATGTATTTACTCCCCAGCTTATATATTTTATAAACTTTTATTTTGGAATGTTTGTTCATAAAGAGAGGAACATCAATAATGTCAAAGCTTTTTATTCTTAGTACATTTATATAGGAACTTTAGGCCTTCACATGCATCAACTTTTCATATTGACTTTAATATGCCAGACCCAGTGCATTCTGGGAAGATTGGGGATGGCAAAGTTAAACATATTTTCGTTAAATACCATTTTCCCATCTACTCCAATCACAGCCCCTTTGAATTTTAACAGCTCAATATTTGACTCAAAGTTATCGATATCATTCTTTTCTTGTCTTACACAATTAAGATATGCTAATTTCACCTTCTGTAGAAAAATCTAGGTTGGCATGCCTTTTTTTAAAGATTTTATTTATTTACTTGAGAGAGAGAGAAGAGAGAGAGCACAGAGGTAGAGGGGGAAGTAGACACTGCTCAGACATGGAGCTTGATTCCAGGACCCTAGGAATGACCTGAGCTGAAGGCAGACATTTAATCAACTGAGCCACCCAGGCGCCCCTAGGTTAGCATGCCTCAATATGTCAGTGTGCCCTTTAAGAATGGTATTTTAGACACTATATTGAGATACATGCATTAGAAAATTATGGATAATATGAATTGTACTGGCCAGGAATATCAAAAGTATTTAAAACCCAAAGGTCAAAAACAAAAATACAAAAAACAAAACAAAACAGCCCAATACTCTGTCAGAAAAGTTGTTATGCTCTATGAACAGTTTTTATAGCATAATAAAAATGTATGATAACCAGTCTTTGCCCATAAATGTTAGTTTAGCTTATTTCAGTATGAAAATGTTTTCAAATAGAGCTTTTCCCAGCTATGGCACTAGGTGGATGCAAGGTAGGGGCAAGGGCAAGAATATTTCATTGCGTGGAATATACTTTTGAACTATAGACAATTTAACTTATAGATATTTTAGCCTCTGGCCTATTCTGTGTATTAGTGAACAATGGCTTTATCATCCAATAGCTGGGACATATTCTGGACATAGCAGAATTCTATGTTTGTGGTGTAGATTTTTTTTCATGTATACATCACTGGTGATATCAGTGCAGGTCAAATGTCCAACAAAGGTCAGAGAGCTGTTTCATTGCTAATCTTGTTTAATATCAAAACTATTATCCAAGCAAAAAAAAGGGAGGATGAGATATCCTCCATCTCATCAGGAAGATTTGTTCCTTTATTCTTAGTGAATTAAAATTATCCACACTTAGGGAGGGTGAAAACATCTCATCCCAAGCTAACAAATATGTGGATGCCAAAAGGGGCCTTTTCCAACTGCTAGCATTACCTATCGATAAGATCAGCCATGTAGGAATTCACAAAATGAGAGAAATAAACTGTGGCATTATTTCGCTAATCCTGCTTCTTTTAGGCTCAACCATTCAGGATGGATGATTGTCTACTGTTTTGAAGCTCTTAAGAAGCATATAATGCATTTCAGTATTTCATCACTCTTTTCTGTTTGTCTGAAAATCATATTTCCTATTTCCACTTAAGCGAATCTATTCTTGTTTGATAGCACATGCACATTATTTTTCAGTATTATTTTCTTAGAAACTTTTTACAATATTTGGGGATTGCTATCTAACCAGTCCTTAAACCCTTCATTCTGTAAGCTAAGCAACCTTAATTCCTTTAACATTCCTAATATATCACTTACTATAACAATTATTTCTATTATTCTCTGAAAAAATCATCAGTTCTTCATATCCTTTAAAAATGTGCAACTAAAGTTTCACATAAGGTATAGAGAAACTGCAATATCCAGAGCAAAGAATGGATCTAAAACATGGGTTTAAAGAAGTGGCAGGTCTGGTCACCAGGGACATGAAATAAGCTAGCAAGAATTTTAATGAAAAAAAAATTGTTAAATAGCATATAGCAAAATTTTATCTTTTAAATTTTTTTCACATGTATAACCTAATTTATTCAGTTTGGGAAAACTATTTGGAAGGAATAAAACCTAGTCAAGTCTTAAAGAATTATCCCATTCATTTTTTTAAAGTTATTTTAAAATATTTTAGATGATTGTAGATTTACATTCAGTTTTAAGAAATAATAGAGATCCCATGTACTCTTTAAGCATATAGCAAAATTTTAATAAAATAATACATCACTTTACAATATGCATTCCCAGCCACAGTGCCAATATGATATCTCTCACCATTGAAACAAAATTTAGAATTTTCAAGGTATAAGTTAAAAATCAGTAAAAGCATATATACTGAAAAGCATCATTCTTGAGGTGAAAGCAAATCAAATTAACAAATCATCATCCATGTCTTACTTGATGTGGAAATAGTTTTATAATGCCATTGAGATTCAAGCATCAATTTCTACATAATGGTCCCCAATGTCAGGCAACAGAGGTTTTCCTCCATATGGTAACAAAGAGTAGAAAATGAGCATACCATACACATTAGAGTTAATCGCTAAGATAGAAAAACATATAACAGGTCTGAGATGTTGGGAGCATTAAAGTGATGACAATGTTAAATATACAAATAGCAAAGATGAAGGAAGTCAATTGAATCAAGGTTTGTCTTGAAGCTAAACTTCAAATTCTGATATAATATTTACATCATCTGTAGAAGTCTAAGAAATTCTCATAATACTGTCTTGAAGCATTACAAAACAATTATAATAGCAGACATACTTTCTTCTTGATTTAAGGGGTATTTACTCACCAAAAAATAATCTGAGTTTTTCCTGGAGTGTGTGTGTGTGTGTGTGTGTGTGTGTGTGTGTGAACATATATGCTTTCATTTGGAACAGAGATAGCATTAAATCAAGATTTCGGTATCAGAATCATTAAATCTTTGTGGAATAAATAGGGTTGATTTTCATAATATGTTATCATGTATATATGCATGCATGCATGTATATATGTATTATAAAATAAGCATGGGCACAAGATTTAAAAAATCTAAACAGTACATGAGGGCATTATATTAAAAATACAAATAAAAAGTTACTATTCATGCTTATCACAGAAGAGTGAACTAGATCAGCTGAACAAAATAAAAAAAGAAAATTTCAGTGCAAAACACATAAATGTTGTTTAAAATATTAAAAAATGTACTTTCAAGTACATTGCTGATCTTTCAAGAAAGAGAAATGCCCAAGGGCCACAAAAATTAAATAAGGAGTTGAAACAAGTGTGGTAAGTGAAATACGGGCTGCCGAGGAATAGAAAACTTCAGGGAAAAATAGCCAATCCCAACAAAAATCAGAAATTAGACCTAAGACTTATACAAAGTGAAGCACTGCTGAACTGGAAACTCCAGCAAAAATCTAGATCTTTGAGGATGTATCCTCAATGAAATTGTTTTGTGTGACTTTTGTTTATTTGCTTCAACAAGAAGGTAAGGTAATTATTTAGCAAGAAAGTAAAATAAGAAGGTAATAATTATTTCAAAGTGGCAGTAGTAGGACACTAACTCTTAACCCCAAAATATATAGGACATGGAAGAATAAACATTTAACACTTAAAAAGAATGTGACAGAAGTGGTATCTTCTTGAGAGAGTCAGGTTTATATTAAAGCAAGCAGGTAGAAGGAAGGTCCAGAGAAAATGTTGAAGATCGAAGCATTACCTAATGGAGACAGGGTGAGAGATATATGGATTTCATCTCCCTGGTCCCTTTCATGAAGAAATATCTACGATTTTAAAATTAGCTGATGACATTAAGTATGAATATATAAATGTAACAATAAAATGCTATTGTTAAAACAATTTTTTTGCCTTTATATTCATAATGTACAAATATTCCAATGAGAAGTAAATAGCATAGTATTATAGAATAACAGTTAATCCCAAATCAATTATATTTGACTTTAGGATGTTTGAATATCATATTCAGACATTCTACCCAGAGGTTTCTTCCCTTGTGTTGGTAACTCAAGAGAACAGTGAGAAATATGGAGAAATACAAGTGTAGATAAACTTTGTATGGATTAACCACATACAAATAATTAAAAGTCAATTGTTTGCCTTAATTTTAGCCACATGATATTGACTAACCTATTTATTTTTTCCTAAGAGATGAGAACACATAGGAAAATCTATTATTTGCTGTAGAACTGTGATGTCTAATACAGAAGATACAGCTATGTTAAAAAAATATGAGTAATTCTAGCTTGTCTTTTTCTATGATGTTGACAGGAGGCATTTTTTCTATTTTATTATTTCTTGTTATAGTAACTCTATGATTTTGCCCAGCTTGCAATCTTAGTAATTCTTTTATCTAGTGATAGTTCTTTAGAGGGAATGAAGAAGATTGGATTTTTTTGTTCAAAAGAAAAACCACTGTGAAGACTTCTTTGATAATTTAATAAGAACAATAGCTAAAATGTCATTCAACTGCTACTATATACAATCAAGAGACTTTCAGAAGCTGTAAATAAAAAGCGGTTTTAAAGATAGTTTTTGACATATATACATAATGAGGGTCTGAATTGGAAGCAAGGTCACTGCTGAAGAAGACTAAAGAGATATTTATACTCCAAACTATTTCCACTAAAGAGACTTAGCCTTTAAAATCTGGCCATTTTACTTAGCACCATATTACCTAAGTACACATGCAATAATAAAAATAAAACAATAATTGGATTTATTGTGATTAATATAAAAATCTAATCAAATGTAAATGTGAGATGACAACTGGCAGAGAGAAATATCAGCAAAAATGGCAAAGTAAGGACCTTCTAAAATTCTCTTCTTAAAAGGATTGAAAAAACTGGCAAAGATTATTAGAAAGAACTTTTTCAGAAATCTGGAAATTGACCAAAGGTTTGCAGCAATTCAGGTAGAGTTTATTTAAGGAAAAAAGAGGAATCTTGGTACAAGCAGCAAGTTTTGTGGCATTTTAGCTTGCCCTATTCTAATACCCACCTCTAGATTTTCACTAGCTTTGAGAACAGTTCACAATTACCAAGAAATCACCATGAAAACTCACAGCCTTGCAATCATCAGAAGGTGCAGAACGGGGTTGGAACTCCTTCAGAGCCTCATTCCAAAAGAATTCACATTACTTGACCTATCTGGTGTTTCCCTGGAAGACCCTACTTGTAAGACTGCCTTATTTGACCTGACTTGGAGGTCACCAGGAGTAAAAAATCTTTTCCTAAGGGGAGTTTGTGAAAAATAGTTACAGGCAATTGATTTAACTCATGGCTGCCTGAAGCAATGATAACAGTTGGGACACAGAACCATCTAACCAAAAACCTTAAAAGGAAAAGCTGGGGAATGAGTTGTCTGTATAAGTCTTTGAAAAGTTCAGACATGTTTCTGGAAATCTAGAAGGCCATATTTACATATAGGACTGTGAGGATATCATGGTTATGTGCATGCTCAAGAAAGACCTGAGAAAGTGTGAAACCTTCACCTCAGGCAGACACTAAATTCTGTATAAGCCAGAAGTGAGGGCCAAAGCACCCTTGTCAACTTTATGGCTGAGTGTTAAAAGCACCCTCCAACATCCACACCCAGTCCCTAGGCGAAAAACAGGAGACTTACTAGTTCCAGGATATTATGAAATCTCTGTATAATTATCCAGCAACTAAACTAAGAGAGAAGATATTTCTCTGGCCACAGATAACAAAGAATACCTCTCTCTGAGGTGCAGATTTACTAATCCATGATTCCTCCTGCATTTTATTTCTGTTAATTAACCAATTGCTTGTGTGAGAAATTTGGGTCTCATCTTTATCTTCTCTCAGTTACGTACTCTCTCTCCCCCAAGTCCAACATATCTATAAGTTTTAACTTCTGAATATATAAGATATATTCCCTTGCTAAAGACTTTTCAGTGTCCTGGGGAGCCTGAGTGGCTCAATTGGTTAACCATCTGACTCTTGATTTTGGCTCAGGTCATGATATCTTGGTCATGGGATTGAGCCCTGTGAAGACTCTGTGCTCTGCATGGAATCTGCTTGGCCCTCTCCCTCTGCTGCTCACCACCCCCCCACTCACTCTCTCTCTCACTCTAAAATAAATTTAAAAAAAAGACTTTTCAGTTTCCTATTATTTTCAACCTGGTCCACTAACAATTAATTGCCCTCCTTAATTCTTAGTCTATCTTTGGCCTTTCCTTTTTTATTCTATTCTTCACTTTTCTACCAGTTATTAAACATATATGTGTATACACACACACACACACACACACATATATATATATATATATATATATAAAATTATATTATATATCTGTATTACTTTTCTAGGGCTACTGTAACAAATTACCACAAACTGGGTGACATAAAATAAAAGAAATTTGTTCTCCTATAGTTCTAAGAGGTCAGAAGACAAAAATAAATGTGTTGGTAGGGCCATGCTTCCTCTGAAGGCTCTACGGAAGAATATTTCCTTGCCTTTTCCATCCTTGGGTGGCTACAAGCATTTCTTGGTTATTGGCAGCATAACTCCAATCTTGGCTTCCATCTTCATATGGCCTTCTCCCCATATGCCTATGTCTCAATTTTCTCTCCTTTCTCTCATAAAGACCACTGTCCTTGGATTTCAAATCCATCTTAAATCTTATCTTGATATCCTCAATTTAAATACACCTACAGAGACCTTATTTCAAAATAAGGTCACATTTATAGGTGCCTGGGGGGGTTAGGCATTGGATATATCTTTTTGGCAGCCACTCTTCAACCTACCATAATAATATATGAATATGTTTATATATTTATTTATAATTTTATATATAGTTTTTATTGATTTAATAAATTCTTACTTCAATAAATCCTTGATGCCTATGTTATGAGGTCCATTCATTCGTTTATTCAATAGGCACTGTGCTAGGAGCTGGAGATTTAATGGTGAGTCTGACAGACACGCTCCTTGCCCTCATAGATGTTAGAATCTAAAGTCAGTGAAACTAAAACATAATTAAAACAAGGAAACAGCTATAAAAATCGATGCTCATGTTGTTATAGAAATATATAGCAGAAACATTTGCCCTACTTAAAATGTTATGTTGAGGGTCGAGTTTAAGAGACTTATCCTTCATTATCTGATCATAATTCACCTTTTAAAATTCATGATCTCTCACTCACCAAAATGAACTCCATACCCTACCCATACTGACTTCTTTGCAATTCTCTGAACATACCATTTCCTTCATACTTCCAGAATTTATACATTCTCTTTTGTATTCTGGAACATCCTTTCCCTCGTACACTTGTACATCAACAATCTCAGCCTCCAAGACTAAATTCAAATACTACTATTTCTATGAAGCCTAATCTCTCCATTGTCTGTGCTCAGTTATTGTTTTCTTCTTCTGTGTTCTCAAAGAATTTTCTACATATTTTTGGTAGGTATCTCAATGTGCTGTAATTACTTGTTTACATACCTGTTTCTACAAATAAGCTATGAGTTTCTTAAAGACTCTTACTTAGTATGGTTTACATATACTGATTCAAAATCTAAAAAAGTGGCATAGAAATTCAATACATATGTGATAAATCAATGATGAATAAATAGAGCTAAAATATGCAACTTATTCTGAATTTTATCCTATTCTATTTTACATTCTTATTTTAAAAAGATTTTATGTATTTATTTGACAGAGAGAGAGAGGGAAACAAGCCAGCAGAGGTGCAGGCAGAGGGAGAGGGATAAGCAGGCTCCCCACTAAGCAGGGAGCCCGATGTGGGGCTCTATCCCAGGACCCTGAAATCATGACCCAAGCCAAAGGCAGATGCTTAACCAACTGAGCCACCCAGGTGCCCCGAAATTCTTTCCGTAACCTCTTCAATCATCAGACAAATACAAACAGCAATAACCCTTTGCCTATCAAATTAACAATGATAAAAAATGTGTAACATATAGTATTTGGTTCAAACTGATGAGCATTTTCATGCTATGTTGGTGCAAATGTAAATTAGCAAATCCTTCAAAAATTTTAAAATATTCCCTGCTTTTGTCTAGCAACTAAAGTTTTAGAAATCAACCTTAAGGAAATTATCAGAGATGTTAAATAGTACAATGAGAAAAGAGGTGATTTTGAGTTACTAACTTTAATATTTAACTTTTTTTCTAAGAGCAATAGATGTGACAGAGCAGTCCTTTTCATGGGACCATGTTCATTTCCCAAGTCCTTTTGAATTCCTTCTCCAAATGAAGATAATTTTGCTTTTGCTTTTGTTTTTACTTTTGTAAAGGCAGCACACTCCAAAATTCAGTTTACTGATGGAAAGAAAAAAAAATTGTTGACACTTTAAATTTAGTTCACAGCTCCCTCACCTGCACCTGCACCTCTCATCACCGCCACCTGAGGTTGAAGGAACTGTGAGGACTGTAAACTTAAAGAATCATTTACTTCAATAGGCCCACAGATAGCCTTTTCCATCAGCCTCATCTTGCTCAGAGGTGAATGAACTTTTCCCTTCTTCATCTAAACTTATTTCAGGGCACTTGGGTGGCTCAGTTGGTTAAGCATCTGCCTTCGGCTCAGGTCATTATCTCAGTGTCCTGGGATCCAGCCGCATTGGGTTCCCTGCTCGCCGCGGAGCCTACTTCTCCCTTTCCTCCCCACTCGTGTGCTCTCTCTCGCTATTTCTGTCTCTCTCTCAAATAAATAAATAAATAAATAAATAAAAATCTTCAAAAAAATAAAAATAAACTTACTTTTACTTACTACTATGGCTATTCTATTAGCATTTGGCAGCTACTTCCAAAGTGTAGCACTCCAGTCTCCTATCCTCCTTGCATTGCTGCATAGATGGGATTCCCCAATTTCCCTACAAGAAGAACACTATAGTCAACTTATTCAGTACCATCTTTCCTGTAGGTATTCTCCTTGGGAAATTTTTAAGCTAAACATTTGGGCCTCTGACTTCCTTCATTGCCAGTAAAACATTTATTATTAGCAATGAAGGCTCATCTCACTAAAACATTTTTATTAAGTCAGGAATAAAAAAACTGTAAGTGAATACAAAATATTAGAGCCAGCTTACTTAAAAAATGTCTAATACTCAACTTGTGCTATTTCTAGCATACTGATTCAAATAAAACTGTTACTACCTTTTTTTCAGTAGAGAAGATCTTGAAAAGAAAAAAAAATTGAAAGGTTTAATTAAAAATCTGTTCTTTCACATTTAATACCTCTTAATGCTTTTAATTAATCTGAATATCCTTAATTACTTCTGTAATTTTTTCCATGTGTAAATTGCTAATTATTAAGCAACCCTGAAATGTTGTATAGAATTAAATATATAATTGTTCCTGGGCTGATTAAAGGATTACATAAAAAAGGTAATAAGGCTTCAGGTAAAGTTTTTGTTGTTTGATTTTTAAATTCTGAATGCCTTTAAATACATTTTCCTCAACCTAATTGTTCTTGTTGTTCAATCTCTCATAGAGATAAAGGAAAAGAGGCTTCTTTAAACAGTAACTTTAGATTTGTGAAATCATTAGGACCCAAATACAATTCAAATAAATTTAAGTGAGGCACAAAATGCCAGGTGAAGAAGTGAAAGGAGTCAAGATGGCAGAAGTTGTTTCCTACCCTCAGGATATCATCAGCCAAAGAACATTCATATTGATGCTATTCTTTTTTAAACTTGTCTTCTAATGGCTTAGAGTTGCCTATCAAATTACATCCCTCTGGCAAGCTGCTTGGATAAGATTTTGCTGGAAGGCCGAAGTTCTCTATTTACTGACATGATTTAAATCTCATAATAAGCTCAGTTAAATTTTTAACTTGCCTCCAGTGTCATCTGATACATTATATCAAATGTAATACAATAAATAGTAACCTAAAAACTATGTTTACTCATATAATTAGCATTTCTCTTCAATAACTCTGTGAACAGTAATTAAAGCTAACAATGTCCCAATATGGATTATTAGAATCAGTTTAGAAATGATAATATCAGTTATAATACTTTTAACAAGACCACCAAGAGATCCAAGGATTATTCTACTCACTGAGTATCTTTCTATTTAATAGTGAACTTCAGCTTAGTAGTATACTTCCATGTATAAGATCATTTTTCAGTGCAATAGAACAACTAGAGCAACATTTACCAAACTAAATATGATTGGTTTTAAGTTGTTCATATTCCTCCCAAAGTATCCATTTCTCTTACTCTAGGAACTACTGTCTTTAACATGACCTGACTTAAAGATGTCCTGGGCTTCACAAAATTAGTCAGTTGACACTAGGCTTAAAAGCTAATAAAAGGCAGCCTCACAGGTGTCAATTAGGATATGAATTACACTCATTCAATCATATTCACACTATAGTTAACTATGTCTTCAATGTTGTTCCCAGTGCAAAGTTCTATGACCAAAATCAGGCTCTCCCACATGGGGTTATTTGAATTAAATATTTTAGTAAATGAGAAATTGATGTGATTTAGATTTTATAATATCCCAATGGCCACTTCAATTTCCTTTGGGTATTTTATCACTATCACCATGTGAATATTTGATTACTCAAATATCTTACAGGCCAATGATTTTTTTTAATTTATTTTTTTAATGATATTTTATTATATTATGTTAGTCACCATACAGTACATCCCCGGCTTCCGATGTAAAGCTCGACGATTCATTAGTTGCGTATAACACCCAGTGCACCATGAAATACGTGCCCTCCTTTCTATCCATCACCGGTCTATCCCCAATGATGTTTTACTCTACCTTCTTAAGTTTGGTATCTGCGCTTTTGCTAACTAAACCAATGAAAGATAGTTCATTCATATGTATAAAGCAGCTAACAAAAGAAGTAGCTAGCTATAAATTCTTGGTCTCTCTTCTGGGAGTAGGCCCACCTCAGAGAAGGAATTTATGGCAGCCTCATTTCTTATAGGCTTCTGCTTTTAGTCAGATAAAGAAAATTCTGAGAAAGCTTCTTTCTATCTGTTGATTCCCAGATGTGTTCAGTTGAAAATAATCTGCACACTAAATCTGGGGTTCCAAGTGGGTCCCCACAGCAGTTACTGAGAATGTGACAACATTCTACACTTGACAAAATATATTACAGGTAGATTTGCTTTTCAATGTGTCAGTCATCTTTTGATATAAATTTGAGAGGAAGGACAAAATCTCAAAGGACCTGAGTTTGAAACAACCCTAAAGTTGCTACATTCTTCAACGGAATTTGAAATTCTCTTCATTTTACTTTTTTAAGAACTTGCTTCTTATTATTTCACACTTTTCTTATTCCCAATTCATTCCATGATGCAGTTTAAATCATACCATTAAAAAACACATTTATCTGTCATTTGCCTGGTTTCTGGAACAAATGCAATGTTCTAGATGATGACATAGTGGTACCAGTATATATAAGACAAGATCTTTCCCCTTCAAAACTCATCAAGTTAGTAGAAAAGACAAATACAGGTAAACATATAGTGACAATACAATAAAAATGTGAAAAAAAGGCTAGAAGGGAGGATGCCATGATAGACTTTAGAGGGAGATAGCATTTGACTTTGGTCAAATTTACTGCCATTGTTCTGTCCTAGAATTTTTTCTTTTGGATCTGAATATAATACCCACGTATTTAGCTTATAATTGCTCTAACTTTCCAAATGACTGTAATTGCTATCTGGGTATAAATGCAATCATTCATATGGATTAAATATGCCATATGCTAGCATCCCTGTATTATATTCTTGGGACTGCACTTGAAAGCCAGCCCAAGAATTTTATTACCAGTGATTTACTTATGAAAAGATGTCACCACCAATCAGCCTAACATGAAATACTATAATAATGACCACATTTACCTGTGACAGTTTCTATCCCCAGAAATGACATCACCAAATAAATTAATTTCAGAACAGTGGACTATTTTCAATTAGAATTAATATCATTCAATTTATTTCCCATCTTCTTTCCATAAAGTTTAAATTTAATCAATTTCTTGTTTAATGAAATTATACCTGTAAAGAATTCAATTGACTAGGCTGAAAATGCAAAATGCAATTGTGTAAAATAAAATGTATTATAAAAGATTATAGTTTTGCCGAGACAGCTTATATTTAAAAGCCCATTCAAAATATCACATGGTTATATGTATCAGCATTGCCTATAAAAAAAATGTCATAGAACCTATAATACCCAAATGTAATTATATCTATTAACTTATACTGGCTAATACAAAGGACTAAATACAATATATTTACATTATTACGAGTAAAGATAGTATGCCAGTTCATACTATCATAGAAAAAAGGAATTAATTATGTATAATCAGAGACAGAATGATTAATTCAAGTATATTTTACACATTTTGTGAGTGTTGTTTAGTTTAATTTGGTTTGCTCTGGGCTATTATCTTTGTGTTCTTCAGATTCATACATTTGGCAACCCAGAACAACTCCTCCAGACCAAAGTAGTAAGGATTTCAAAGTAATTTATTTCTAGTCTACCATCGNGTACCTATCCAGCTCAACTCAGGGGACCGGCTGAAAAAGGTGTCCCCTACTCCTCCGCCATCTTAACCTCCCCCCTCCCTAGATAAGAATTCAAATATCAGGGGCGCCTGGGTAGTACAGTCGTTAAGTGTCTGCCTTCGGCTCAGAGCGTGATTCCGGGGTCCCGGGATCGAGTCCCACATCGGGCTCCTCCGCCGGGAGCCTGCTTCTTCCTCTCCCACTCCCCTGCTGTGTTCCCTCTCTCACTGGCTGTCTCTCTGTCACATAAATAAATAAAATCTTAGAAAAAAAGAATTCAAATATCAAATTGATACATATTTGTTTAGATTCATACTTTCATAATCATATCTCTAAACCGAGATACATGCATTAACACACAATCAACAAATTCATTAAAGAATTACTAAACTAAAAAAATTAGAAATGGCAACTTCCAATTCTACATGTTTCTTATTTGTCTAGAACATGGTTAAGAATAAAGTCATTCAGATAAACACAACCAAGTAAATGTTTCTGATGCGGCCAAGTGTGGTGAATTTATGTAGCTGTTCCAGATTAAACCTCCATTTGCCTTTTTGTGAGGTGTTACATAAAGGATATCCCCAACACCAAGAAAACCAAATCTATAAAAACAATTTAGAAAAGCGATTTCTGTCATATTCACTTAAACTTCCATGTTTTTCTCTCCAGTATTCTCCCAGCCTTAAAAAGCACTTAATTTAATTAAATTAATTTATTTATTAAAGATTTTATTTACTTATTTGACAGAGAGAGAGAACACAGTAGGGGGAGGGATGAAGAGAGGGGAAGAAGCAGGCTTCCAGCTGAGCAGGGAGCCTGATGTGGGGCTCCATCCCAGGGTCCTGGAATCATGGCCTGAGTTGAAGGCAAACTTTTAACCCACTGAGCCACCCAAGCGCCCCAAAAAAGGACTTTGTTTTAGAGCACAATTTCTTTTTCAGGTAAAGCCAATTTCCAAAAGATGTTACTCATCTTGTTTCATTTACAAAATATCAAATTTTCACAATTCAAATTCTCTACATTTCTTAGCCATTTATTACTTGAGAGTGTTTCTGCCTTCAGTTTGAACATTTTTAGTCAAAAATAATATTAACTCATGGGCTTAAAACTCTCACACAAATATATAAATTAATAAAATTTAAACCTTTCTTAGCAGTCTTCTGAAATATGGTAAAAAGCAAATAATTTCCAATAAATAGTATGAAAAAATCTGAGAAAAAAATTTTAAACTGCATATGAATACCACACTTTTTAAAATATAGATTGCCAGGATTGAGACTAAACAAAATGGAAAATTTGAAAAGCATAATAGCCATTCAAGAAGATGTATAAAGTAATCCAAATATGACTTCTCTTAAAAGATTATGGGCTCCAAACTTTTATCTGCAATTATTTTAAAATCTTAAGGATATAACTCACATTTAAATGATTTCAAGTTACTTACAAATATGAAAATATTTTAAATTTTTGTATGAAGTTAGAGTAATCTAGATAATCTGGAGATATACAAGGAGCAATGAAAGGAAATATAAAAACCTTTGCCTAATTCTGATTAATAATATGAATACATTTTACATTCCCACCAACAGTGTACAAGGGTTCCAATCTCTCCACGTCTTCACACTTCTTATCTTGTGTGTGTTTTTTTATAATAGGTGTTCTAACATGTGTCAGGTGATACCTCATTGTGGTTTTGATTTGCTTTTCCCTGATGATTATTGATTGACATTGAGCATCTTTTTTATATACCTGTCAGCCATTTGCATGTCTTCTATAGAGAAGGTGAGTCCTTTGGTCATTTTTAAATTGGGTTTTTTGTTTTGTTGCTATTGAGTTGCATGAGTTATTTATATATTTTGGATATTAACTCCTTATCAGATATCTGGTTTGGTAATATTTTCTCCCTTTCCATAGGTTGCCTTTTCATTCTGTTGATTGTTCAATTAGCTGTAGAGAAGCTTTTTAGTTTGATTTAGTACCACTTGTTTATTTTTCCTTTTACTGACTATGCTTTTGGTGTCATGTCCATGAACTCACTGTCAAAGCCAATGTCAGCAAACTTTTCTCCTAGGAATTGTAAAGTTTTTGATCTTATGTTTAAGTCTTTAATATAGTCTCAGTTGATTTTTGTGTATAGTGTAAAATAGTGATCCAATTTCATTTATATGGCTACATAAGCATTAGCTCTTATTATCATCAATAAAAGTTTTTTCATCTATAAGTCAAAAAATTATACAATCATCTCAATAGATGGTAAAAGTCATTTGATAAAAATAACATTTCCTCCTCATATGTAAAAAAAATTTCTAGGTATTCTAAAAATATTTTCTTAGCATGAACATTATGTTTAATAGTAAACACTGGAAGCATGTTAGTTGAAAGCAGAGATTTAAAACCATAATTTAAAATTGTTATTGATTTTCTACCCAGTGCTGCAAGATATGAAACAAAAAAATAATTGTTCAAAAAAGGGCAAAATTATCATTACTTATAGGTCATATCACTATCTAACTAGAATACTAATTAAAGCTAATGAGAGGTAAAGGAGCTAGAACAATATAAAAATTAGATTAAAATTTGAAAGTACTAAAAACAATCACAAAACAGAGTATTTACAGTAAAAATAGTGTTTAAACAAAGAAACAAAAATACACAAAATTCTTAAAAATGGTCCTTTAAGAAGAAACATGCTGGATCTACATAAAAAGAAAAAAAAACATGAAACCATGTGGAGTGACATAAAATAAAGTTTGAATCAATTGAAGGATATACCAAATCTAGATAGAAAGAAGCAGAATTATAAATATTCATTTCTTTACAAATTTAAGACAATTCCAATGATAATTTCAATTACATACTTTAATGTGACAAATGATTCTAAAATTCTTTTATAAGAATAAAAAAGTAAGAAAAACTAAGAAAAGTGTATTAAAAAAAGAGTATTAAAAGGGAACTTGGCTATATATGTGCATTTGTGCGTGTGTGTGTATATATAGAGAGAAAGAGGGAGAGAGGGGGAGAGAGAACCTGTAAATTGGCATTAGGTAAAGTAATTTGGCATTAACACAGATTTAACAAATAGAGCATTAAAAAAGAATAGCTAGCCAAGAGCATATGTACATGATCTAGTAATTGTACATCTGTGGAATTATGCTAAACATATAATCAAAATGCCATCAGCAATCTATTATAAGAAAGATTTTTTGCTGCAGTTTCATTCATAATAGCAAAAACTTGACCCCTTACTTGACCAACATAAATATCAAAATATTATGGAAATTGGTAAACAAAATATTGTGAAAATAACCTTTTCCTGAGCTGTTAAGCAGCTACTTAAAACTGTTTTTTTTAAAGGATTATTTATTGATTTGAGAGAGAGAGAGAGCATTAGTTGGGTGGGGGGAGTGGCAGAGGGAGAGGGAGAAACAGACTCCCAGCTGAGCAGGGATCTCAACACGGGGCTGAATCCCAGGACCCTGAGATGATGACCTGAGCTGAAGGCAGGTGCATAACCGACGGAGCTACCCAGGTGTCCCCAAAACAGTTTTTCAATAATATTTAATGTTTTTTTTTCTTTTTTAGATTATATTTCTTTATTTGACAGAGAGGAAGCATAAGTAGGCAGAGCAGCAGGCAGAGGGAAAAGGAGAAGTAGGTTCCCTTACATGGGGCTCTATCCAGGACCCTGGGATCATGACCTGAGCTGAAGGCAGATATTTAACCAGCTGAGCCACTGAGGCACCCCAATATTTAATGTTATAAACATAACAACCTAAATTACAGGAATGGGTAAATAAATTATAGTCCAATCCTGGGATAGAATGATATGGAGCTATTTACATTTGTGACTTTGAAATTTGCAATATGAGAAAAAATGATACGATTTTTAGAAACAGGATATTATGGTACAATACAGTATAGCTGGTTTTATGTGAATTTTATGAAAAAAACTCATGCTCAAAGTGCACACACATGTACACATGCATGCATACACATACATACACATATATACACAGGAATATATTCCAAAGGAAAATTAAATGAAGATAGTGGAATTATGAATGGGATATTTTCTTTTTATTAATTTATTTCTTTACAGTGATAACGTCCCTTGATATCATGAAAAATGTTATTGACAAGCAATAACTTTCAAATAGACCCTAATATATTTATGAATTTATATGATAAAGGAGGAATCATAGATTACTGACTGCTAAAAGGAAGAGCTGCTTAACAAATGGTTATAGAGTGATTGTTCAATTAATTAAAAGAAAATAAAAGCATATCTTTGCCTTACATCAAAATTAATTATAAGTGAGGAACTAACTGTAAAAAAATTTTTAAAAAAATGAAATAAACTAAACTAAATAAAATAAAATAAAATAAAAAGAGCTGGCTGGAAAAAAGAAGGTAACATTTCAGATCTCAGATACCAGGCCCAGAGAAAATTTTCTAGATTAAAAGCAAGGATGTCAACAAAAAACAACTAAAAAAAATGTTTGATTACATAAAAATGTAAAATTCTGCTGGTAATACATACATTAAGGAAATTAAAATTAACCATTTGAGAAAAATATTCACACAAAGTAAAAATGTCTTACCATATTAAGATTAATAAAAGCCCTAAATTATTCACAGAATAAAAAATACAGAAAGACTAAAAAAATGGAACTGTTTGACTCCACTAATAAATTAAGAAATTCCAATTAAATAGTAGTAAGATACTATGTTGTCATTGGTAAAATTTGAAAATCTTTTTCTTACCATCGTAAGTAGTGTTTGGGGGGCATAATGAAACAAACAGTGTCATTCTCTGCTAATGAAAGTATAAATTTGTAATATTTTTGGAAGGACATTGTGATAGTTTGCATAAAATACTTTAAAGGAATCATTCTTTTTGGCCAAGTTCTCCTTCCTGTTTTTGAGTGGGGACGGAATCTATTTTGATGAGGTAAAGATGTCATCAACTTTACTGGTCCAAAAGACTCATTAAAAATTTATATGTAACAGCGAACAATTCTAAATTTTCTGACTTTCCAACAATAACTGGATACTATGCCACATTCATCAAGTAGATTATTATACAACATTTTAAAACATGAATAATAAAAAGTATTTAATAGTGTGATAAAACTTTGCAATTTCATTTGAGGTATGGAAAGCAGAATACAAAACTATAACCCAATTTTTTAAAAGTAATCTCTACACCCAATGTGGGGCTCAAACTCACAACCCCAAGATCAAGAATTACATGCTCCACAGACTGAGCCAGCAGGTGCCCCAAAATTATAACCCAACTGTGTAAAACACAAATATTGGTTCCCAGTAAAAATGGGTATAAAAATTTATAATGGAAGGAAATATAAGAGTAGTTCTTTTGACATCACAGGACTATGATCCCTTAATTTTTATCTTCATAAATATTCTCCATTTTCCAAATTTCTAAAAAGAATTTTTATTATCTGGATAATCAGAAAAATAAAACAAAATCTTCGTATCTATTACTTTTGAGTTTGCAGAGGAATCCCATTCTACTTATCTTTCTTATTAACCTAATAGCTGATTTGAATCTTACCAAAAGCAGATTTTTATTTTCTGAAAAATCTGTGTAAAGCCATTATCATCCTATGTCAGATTCCATAGTTTGAATTTAACCAAAATAAAGTTTGTCTTTTAAGGGACAAAGAATAAAACTGTAGGTTTTGTCCTTAATGCCCTAAATGGAGAACACACTTGAATATTGAAACATTTATCCATCTGTCTCCATTTGATATTTTGAAAAAAATATGATTTCGGATTTCCATGACTCTGTTGGGTTATTAAATCCTGTCACTAATTTAAGGCTATAGAGGTACTTTTATCATTCTTTTGTATGGTATTGACTTGCTATTTCCTGAACACATCATGCACATTCATACCTTCATGCTTTTGTATATGCTACTTCCTATGCAGGAAATTTCCTTACCTCTCTTTGCTTCCAGATGAAACTTACATGTCCTTTAGCATATCATTTAAATGTAAATGAGACTTCGTGATAATTTTCTAGTTATCTATTCCTTTATGCCCCTTTCTCACTTTGCATATACTTCTATGATTGTTAGTATTATTTCTGTAGTAAACATAAAAAATTAAACCCTGATTTAAGGAAAAGAAAAAGGGCGGGGGATTATTAGCTTCATGAACAGCTTGAATCAGGGATTATAATGATGTCCTTGGGGCTAAGTCTCCATTTTTTTTGGCATTGCTTACCTCTACATTGGCTTTACTCCACTGTAAGCCCTTCCTTATGGTGACCAACTGTGACTTCAGGCTTATATCCTCTTGGCAGTACCTGGAGAAGGCACAGGATTTATGCTTAGATCAACTCGGCCTTAGGGCCCTGAGACAATTACTACAGTTAGGTCTAGATTGGCATGATCTAGATCACTGACCTACTGCTAAACCAGTCTTTTTGTTTAGGAGAAGTATTCTGGTAGGCAGGGCTTGGAATGGCTGGAAGAAAGCAATGATTTGAAGAATGGAAGTTAGAAAAAGAGAGATTTTCCTTTCCGTAGGACACAGATGTTCCTTTAGTATTAGAACAGAACTAGGCACATAGAAATCTATAGGACTTTCTCATTCAAGTTAGAAGTAAAGAATTTCAATTTAAGAACTCTTCACTCAAACAACAGAATAATAATACAAAATGTTTCTATAGATTTGCTTATTGATTAAAGACTTTTAAGACAAAAGGAAAGATACATTAGGAAAGATAAAATACACATGATCTATTTGGTGAAAAACAGTTTTATACTGTTTTTCAGATATTACACAAGAATTGTTCCATCTTTGCAATGATGGTTCTATCCTATGAACCATAAAATTAAATATATTTACACCTTTGTTCCTCTACAAATATTGTATAACTTCCCATCATAAAAGCAGATTATATATATTAACAAATACTGAGCATTTTTTATCATCAAACTGGAATTCTGTGGATCAATACCTTTGCAATGCAAGATTTACAATCTCTTCCAAAGAAAGCCGGAAATTGAACAGTGGTGCAGTGCTATAAAGTAGACGCTGCTATAAGGATGCACATGAAAGATTGCAATCCTAAAAACCTTCCATAAACAAAGACTGCTAGCTACTTAGGTTACAATTAAAAGGTCACTCAACCAATCAACAATGACAGTGGACCACTAAATCTGCTGGCCTGACACAGTTCCCCACTCTGCTACATATCCCATCACATAACTACTGTCAACAATCTGGTGCAGCTGCCTGGTGCAGCTCTGTTAATTCTGACCTTACCATAGAGTCAGCCATTGTACCAATTCTTGGACCAGTTGCAAATTATGGTATTTCTGAGATGTTGATTTCCATGGTTATATCTGATTAGAAACCACACCCAACAAATTAAACAAATGTCTCATGGAACATCATTGGGCAGAATTTTCTGGTGTTTAGAACAGCATTGCTTCTTTTTTAAGGTGAAACACTGCAAAAAAATTAATAGTAATAAAAAAGTTTGTTCTAGCTATATTATAAAATTAAAATGGCCATTGTCGAATATTTATAAACTTAACAAAACTTTGAAGAAAAAAGCAATCATGCATAATCCTACCACCCAGAGATTATTTTTTAACCAACAATATGTATCTCCTGCCAGCCTTTCATCTATGTATATGTACGGAATAATAGATGATTATAACAACAATCGTTGCCATTTCTATGAACTCTAAGTACCCCAAGCTTCATTTTTTTAAAGAATTTAGTAAAACACAATTTTTTTACTTTAAATGCTTTAAATGGATTGTACGACTAAACAACCTAAATATGAATTATAGTAACCTTCTTTTTACATAGGAAAAATAGAGATGGAAAATAAATTGTTCAAGATCAGAGAGCTTTTACATTTTGGAGACCAGGCCTACACTAAAGTCTTTCTGATTCCAAAGCCCATGAACTTAATTCCTATGCTATACTTCTTAATAAAGCATAGTCAAAATCATGTCCAATAGAGTTCATTTAAAGTATACATTTCAGTAGCTTTAGTTATATTCACAGATGTGTACATCCATCACCACTATCAAATTACAGAATATTTTCATCATCCCAAAAGAAACCCCATGCTACTTATAAGCAATTACTCCTCATTCTAATTTTCTTCAGGGCAAATGGTTGATAATCTACATTATATCTGTATGGATTTGGCTATGCTGGACATTTCATGTAAGTGGAATTATACAATATGTGGCTTTATGTTTCTAACTTCCTTCGCTTTGCATAATGTTTTCAAGTTTCATCCATGTTGTGCCATGCATCAGTACTCCATTCCTTATTTTTTCCCATTTTTTAAATTGTGGTAGATGCACTTAACATACAATTTGCCATTTTAACCATTTTAGAGTACAAAATTCAGTGGCATTTCACACATATGTTGTGTTTTTATTTTCATTTGTCTAAAGATAGTTTTTAAATTCCCTTTTGAGTTCCTTTTTGATCCAATGAGTGTTCAAAGATGTGTTGTTTAGTTTTGATGTATTTGTGAATTTTCACATTTTTTTACTGTTACTAGCTTCTAGTTTCATTCTACTGTAGTGGGAAAAGTTACTTGGAATTATTTTGATCATCTTAAACTTGTTAAGACTGGTTTTGTGACCTAACATGTAGTCTATTCTGGAGAATGTTCTGTGTGTACTTGAGAAGAATGTGTATTCTTCTGCTATTGAGTGGAAAGTTCTAAATATGTCTTTTAAGTTCATTTGTTCTATAGTGTTGTTCATGTTTGCTCTTTCTTTATTGATTTTCTATCTGGATATTCTATGTATTACTGAAAGTGGGGTATTGAAGTCTCCTACCATTATTGAATTGCTATTGTTTTTTCTTTTGGATCTGTTATTTGCTTTATATATTTAGGTGCTCTGATGTTGGGTGCATATATATTTATATCATCATATCATCCTGCTGTATTAATCCTTTTGTCATTATGTAATGACCTTCTTTGTCTCTAGGGACACTTTCTGACTTAAAGTCTATTTTGTCTCATATAAATATAGTCATCCTTGCTTTATTTTGGTTATCATTTGCATGGAATATTTTTTCCATCCTTTCACTTTCAGACTATGTGTGTCCTTAAATCTAACATGAGCCTTTTGTGGACAGAATATCACTGGATTTTGTTTTTTATCCATTTAGCCACTCTATGCCTTTTGATTGGAGAGTTTAGTTCATTTATATTTAAAGTAATTATTGATAGGTGAGAACTTACCATTGCTATTTTGTTTTCTGTTTTGTAGTTGTTTTATTTCTCTCTTCCTCTCTTTCTGCCTTCTTTGTTATTTGATGAATTTGCTTCAGTTTTTTTTCTCTTTATCTTTTGTGTGTCTATTATAGTTTTTTTTCTTTGTAGTAACCTTGAGCTTGCATAAATTATCTTGAAATTATAATAGTCTAGTTTAAGTCGATAACAA
The DNA here is from genome assembly GCF_002007445.2 of Ailuropoda melanoleuca. Taxonomy (NCBI): domain Eukaryota; kingdom Metazoa; phylum Chordata; class Mammalia; order Carnivora; family Ursidae; genus Ailuropoda; species Ailuropoda melanoleuca. Next base: position 89,250,964 of record NC_048238.1, on the reverse strand, counting down.
CTTAACTTCAATCACATACAAAACTCTACACTTCTTACCTCCACTCCCACCCAACACTATTCTTGTAGTAAAAGTATTGCTTCACCAGTACAGTATTACATTTCATTGTATTTGTCTATATATCTAACATTACCAGTAAAGTTCAGGTGTTCCTATGCTTTCACATTGCTCTTTAGCATATTTTCATTTCAATGTGAAGAAGAATTATTTTGAATTCTTTGTCAGTTAATTTGTAGACCTTAATTTCTTTGGGGTTGATTATTGTATTCTTTTCATGGTGGCATGTTTCATTGATTTTTCATGTTCCTGTTGCTTTAAACTGATGTTTACACATATGAAGGAGCAGTCACTTTTTCTAGACTTTATGAACTGGCTTTAGTGAGGAAAGACATTCACCTAGTACAAGTGCCCTGGCTAAGCTGGGGATGCAGTGGCAGCAGGTCTGGTGTTGGGTCTGGGCATATGTGAGAACAGTGGTTCGCAGGGTCTACAGTAGCACTGAATTTAGCGTGGATGTTGCAGCTCTGGCTTTGGGTGGGGGTTGGCATGCAACAGCATCTCCTGCTCTGGCAAAGGTGCAGCAGTAACTCTCACTTCAGGGGACACAGTAGCATGGATTCTAGGCAGTTCTGTCAGCTGTAATCAGCACTGGCAAAAATTGCAAGGGTTCTCAACAGCAAGGGCTGTGTGTGTTTGTGGCAGCAGTAAAGACTGCTAGGGTCTTCAGTGGTGAAGGCTGCTGGCATCCTCCTTCTTTCTTTTTCTCCTGAGGGGTGTGGTGAATGCATGAAAGTGGTACCAGGATCCAGGATATGGACACACACATGGTGTGACTGATTTTTCTATTGAGTTATCTGATGTTTATCAGTGATCTATAGCAGTTATTTAAATATTCTGGATATAAGTTAAAAGGAAAACACTCTCTATACTCTTCTGACACCAGTGTGTAGGTTTTTCCATGCCAAGCAATTATCCAATTCTCAGCACACACCAACCAGGTGTTCTACAATTTAATTCTGATACTAACTCCTTGGATTAGGCATAGACTCCACAGATTAAAGGCTGTTACACAAGACTGCTTCTCCCAAACTTCGGATGTCAATCACATGGCTGGGCCACCCAACCTTCTGATTGACTGGTTATAAATCAAGCGTTCTTACAATCCCCTTCTCAGATTTGATAATTTGCTAGAATGGCTCACAGAACTCAGGGTAACATTTTTTTACATTTACCAGTTTATTATAAAGCTCAGGAACAGCTAAATGGAAGAGATACATAGGACAAGGTATAAGGAAGGGGCACAGAGCCTCCATGTCTTAAAAAAAAAAGAAACCTTTAAAAAATTTTTATTGTGGTGAAAGACACATAACATAAAGTTTATAATTTTAACCATTTTTAAGTTCACAGTTCAGCAGCATTAAACACATTCACACTGTTGTGTAACCATCACTGCTATTCTTCTCCAGAACTTTTTCATTTTCCCAAACTGAAACTTTGTCCCCATTAAATGATAATGTCACATTTCCCTTACCCTTAGGCCTTGTTAACCTCCTGGTAATTAACCCTGGTAATTTTACTTTCTGTCTCTATGAATTCTGCTACTCTACCTCATATAAATGGAATCATACAGTATTTGTATTTTTGTGACTGGCTTATTTCTCTTACTGTAGTGTCCTCAAGGTTTATCTATACTGTAGCATGTGTCAGAATTTCCTTTTTTTCTAAGGCTAATATTTTGGTGTGTGTGTGTGTGTGCCTGTCTGTATGCCCGTCTGTCTGTGTATACACACTGTATTTTGTTCATCCATTTATCTGTTGATGGACATTTGGTTTGTTTGCACCTTTTAGCTAATGTGACTAATGTTATTCACATTGGTGTACAGGGATATATTTGAGTCCCTACTTTTTACTTATAATTCATTTGGGTATATGCCTAGGTACAGGGACCATTTTATTATCAGGAATAAAATAAAAGGGACAAAAAGAAAGCTCCCAACTTCCAGAAGTTCTCATCCTTAGGTCTACAGACAGAATTCAGGGAATTTGTAAGCTTTGATGTGGAAAAAAATGGCATCTTTATGGTCACTAACTTATAACTAAAATGTACCATTTCCTTCAATTATGGCTACAGGAAATGCTGTAATAGTATTAGCAGTACTTGTAACAATAGAAATCATACATGTTCTCATATCTCATTCCTATCATTGTGGATATCTTGGAATATCATTACAGTTGTCACTATTCCAAAGTTATGGTAGTTATCAGACCTACAGCCAGATCTCGTTATTTAATACAGTAAAAAAGTCATCTTTTGCTCTATCACAAATTTTAACTGTAACTGTAACTATTTTAGCTTGATCAGTGTCCTTTGCTATTCTATGAATTTATTTTATACAAGTAAAAAGATTACTCTAGGAAGGCATCAAATTCTTCCCCAGACAGCCAAGGGCTCCAAAAAAGGTTAAGAAGCCCAGTTGTCCTCTATGCTCCCACTCTTCATGTGCACACAGCCTCCCTCCTCTCCTCAAGGTGCCCATGGAGGGGCCCATTGTGTAGGAACCAAACTGCCACAGCAGGTTTGCATAGTTGCTTCCATGCAGTTCTGTGGAGGAGAATCAAAGTTTCTTTAGAGGATGGTAGGACATCCTCAACACTTTTTGGCTTCTCCCCACCCTTCAAAACTAAGAAGAAAAATTTCATTTCATAATTACAGTAATTTTTCTGTTTCTAGGATGGCTTTGGATGTGTTTTGAGTCTGTCTGGGCTTCCAGGAGCTAGCACACAGGGGCATAAACATTGCATTTTCAGGGCTGGTTTCACTAGAAGAAGCTGCATATATGTTGATGGTGCAGCTCAGAAAATGTGTGTGACCAGATGGGTCTGAACCCAAAGAGGAATGTGTTTCCTTGGTTTTTGCCAGCTTCAGAAAATCTCCACACTTCTGTTCATCTACCCAAAGTGGGACAAAGAAGGGGGTCCAGGGAACAAAGTGACAAGGTAGAGGTAGGTTTGTGGATGACCCGAGCTTGGCAAGGAATTGTGATGGGGGAGGCCAGGCTGAGTTGTTTGACAAACTTTGGCTTCATGATGTGCATGTCAAAAATATCATTTTCCATCATCAACAATAATAGTAAGTTCTGATGGCTGGCTAAAGGAATAGATGGATAGCTGAAAAAGCAAAAATAGTAAAATGTTTATCGTAACATCTAGGTGATGAGTATATGGGTATACACTATAAGATCCTTTCAACTTTCTTCTTCTTTTTTTTATTGACATATTACTTTTTTTTACAAGGTTAAACCATCAAAATGAACAGATCAATGAATGTGATGACATTTCATGTTTCTCAGACCCAGGACATCAATAAGAACATTGCTTGCACCCCAGAGGGGTGTCAGGTCCCTTTCACTAATCACCTTCTTGCTCCTCTCCAAAGTTAACTTTCTGACAATATACTATAATTTAGTTTTTTCCTAGACTTCAGCTTCATAGACAGCAAACCACAAAGTATATACTTTTTCATGTCTGGTTTCTCTGGCTCAATATTATATTTGCAAGGTTTGTCCATATTTTGTATGTAGCTGAAAGTTATTCATTTTTGCTGCTAGATAATATTTTATCTTAAGAATATATCATTCTAATGGTGAACATTCAAATTGTTCCTGTTCTTTAGTGTCTATAAATAATATTGCTAGGAATACTCTTGCATATGTCTATTGGGAGAATATGTGTGTGAAATTCTATTGAATTATAGCCAGGAATGAGTTGGTAATCACAAAGTATGCATAGATTCAACTTTTGTAAATAAGCCAGTTTTCCAAAGTGGTTGTACCAGCTTACACTCCCAGAAACAGTATATAAGATGTCCATGGATGTGAACATCCATGCCCATATTTGTTTTTGTTGATCTTTTTAATTTGAGCCATTTTAGTAGCTATATAGCAGTATTCAAAGTTTCTTTATGTTGGAAAATTGTCATAATAAAATGTTGGAAAAATACGACCACATAATTTCATAGACAAATGTTATTTTTAAGGAAAATGGTTGAAATTGGCATTTGCCTGGCCTTGGAGTGAAGGCAAATCTCTTTTTCTGGACAGCTTCAAGGCCAACTTTATGTCCCATGACCCTGTGGCTTCTCCATCCACTATGGGCTCTATGTTGACCAGTCCTGGATAAAGTTTTAAAGCCAAGTGTAGACAGATACTGAGGCCCTGGGTGAGGTTGGAGCACCTTGAATCTGTATTCTTGCATTGAGTCATCATGGCACAAAGAAGGGGCTCAGATTGAGCCCATGACCTCTCTGTGCATGCCATCCTCCCAGCATGTAGATATGGTCACCAACCTGGAATCGCTCTGAACCTCTTTGGCTAGGGTTTTTATGGAAGCTTCATTATGTAGACACAATTGATGAAATCATTGCCTACTGGTGATTAATTTAAGCTTTAGCTCCTCTCCCCTCTCTGGAGGTCATGGGGTAGGGTTAAAAATTTCAACCCTCTATTAATATAGTTGGTTCCTCTGGCAACCAGCACCCAGTTTTTGGGGACTTTTGAAAAATTACCGCAAAGTTTGCCATGACTTCTTAGTGAATCCTTATTGGTTTCTGAAGATCATCACATTCTTTTATAATTTCGTGCTTTTTAACCATATTTAAGCTATTATTTTTTGGCCAGACTATGTTTCAAACAAATAAGTCTTTAAATGTCAACATTTTTTCCATTTTAGGAAATTAGTGGATTTGGGCTGACTTCTGTCTCCATTTTCCAAGATTTCTCAGAAATTACTGATCCTGACTTTGTAATCACATCTAAGCATGATAAAAACAGTTTCTGCCTCAAAGTAGTACACTTAGATTAAGTTTAAAGGAGACAAATGTCCAGAGTTTAAAATCCCCAATACAGATACAAGGACATTTTCGAAGTCTCTGGCAAAAATCTTAAGTTTATACTATTTTAACCAAGCACATTTATTTATTATTAAACTTCAGGGAAGGGAAAATTGCATGTCATAGAATAGTAACTTGCATTATGGATATGATTTCACAGGATCCTTGGCTTTTCATTCTGTGATTAAATTAAAATAACAGATTTATGGCTGGATCCAAAATTATTAAAGTCACATGGTTCCTCCTAGACTAATAAATTATGTAGACTATTCTACATCTAAATGCTTTTGGTGAGAGAAAACTAGTAGTTTTTGCACAGTTTTTCCTCAAAGGTTATTACTACCTACTTTTAAGTGAAAAGTTGCTGGATGGACTTGCATAATTTGTTTTAAACTGGACTAGCTGCAACATTTCATATTTGAAACTTTCTCTCCAGGAGTCCCCAAAACCTTTCTGAAAAAGTTCTATTTTCTTCATCTTTGTTGGCATTTTACTTTGTTAGCTAAAGTGATAATATCTTCTTACCATATGGATAATTACAATTGGTGTCATTTTGGTGAAGATTTGTATCCTACTTTGTGTCTAGGAGCATTATTCTGAAAAATTTATTTCACACTCATATTGCCCTCTTCAGAATCTCAACACCACTTTTATTTTATACATTTGCATACTAAAAACTTCAATTACAGAAATAAAAAAATTATGTTATTACCTTTTGGAATAACCAGGACAATTCTCTCCATTGATGGAGAGAATCCATTAAGACAGGGGATCAACTCATCTACTTCAACATTTAAGAATAATTTACATATAGGGGCACCTGGGTGGCACAGTGGTTAAGCGTCTGCCTTTGGCTCAGGGTGTGATCCCGGTGTTATGGGATCGAGCCCCACATCAGGCTCCTCCGCTATGAGCCTGCTTCTTCCTCTCCCACTCCCCCTACTTGTGCTCCCTCTCTTGCTGGCTTTCTCTATCTCTGTCGAATAAATAAATACAATCTTAAAAAAAAAGAATAATTTACATATATTCTTTATTTCTCACTCAAGCTGCAATAGATATGAGATGAAAATATATACATAAAATCCATGTCTATCTTTTGATAAATTATTATTTACAAAAATATATGCTTAAAAATCATGTGGTATGTTGGAATTTTAATGACTTACTATATGTTGCTTCATACAAGATTTAGTTTCAGTCAGAATTTGAGAAATGTCAGTTACACAGTGGCAGTTGTGATCCTTGACAAGAATATCTATGACAAATAACATTAAGATGTCTCTTAGTAAGTATGTCACATGACAAGGAGTGTTACATTTGTTATAGGATCCTGTTTAATTTGGTGCATGTTCACTACCCTAAAATGCATTTTTCTACCTCGTATAAGAGTCAGGCAGGCTATTATTTCACTTACATTGCTTTCATTAGTCACTGTATGTCACTATTATTTTAATGTCAGGCAAACATCCAATTTTAGAAAAGCAGTACATCAGAGTCTACATAATCTGAAAGTCGTGGCTTTCTGCAGTATGCCTTACCTAATTGCTTACCGTCTTGATTCTTTTGTTTCAAATACTTAGGGAAACTGTCAACCTCATTAGTTAAAAGAATAAAAATTGAACTGGTTCTGGCACCTACTGTTTTCCTCTGTGGGGAGATCTTTTTTTTCAAATTCAGTCCACTGATAGTGTCACAATTGAGGGGGTGGGGGAAGGGGATAGCCTGGTGATGGGTAGTAGGGAGGGCACGTATTGCATGGTGCACTGGGTGTTATACGCAACTAATGAAGCATCAAACTTTACATCGGAATCTGGGGATGTACTGTATGGTGATTAACACAATATAATAAAATAAAATTTAAAAAAAAACAAAACAAAAACAAAAACAATTTGTGGTTCTAGACATTATGTNATCTGGGGATGTACTGTATGGTGATTAACACAATATAATAAAATAAAATTTAAAAAAAAAAAAATAAAAACAAAAACAATTTGTGGTTCTAGACATTATGTGGGGGGGGTTTCATCTGACCTCCGACCTATCTCTTCTTAAACCTATTCCATTAAAACCTAGTCTGTAGGAAAATGGCAATCCTCATGCACCCTCAGGGCAAACACCTGCTCCAGAGTTTGATTGTCTCTATGTAATAGAACTATTTTGCCATGTCTTGCCTTCTTAACTTTAATGTAAACTTAGGCATGCTTTTTAATAAGGACAAAAAGGTATACACAAACACATACATACAGAGAGATAAAAGTTTAAAGTGTTCCATACTAACAGTGGTTTCTCTGCATATCCATCCTATATTGATGGAAATAAAAATTTTATTTTTGAATTAAAAAATGTCTATATCCATGGCACATAAGGTCAACATTTTGAATTAGCAATAACAATGGTCATACATGGGACATGTGTTATGTTCTCATGGTGAGCAGTATTACTCAATATTATTACCACTTGTGTTTAAGTATAATTTCAGATTTTTAAATAAATATCTGAAAATATAAGTATCCAAATATTTTATATATCCATGCTTTCTGTTAAAGCTCATATCAACTGAAAGTGGTGCATGAAATTATATCCTAAAGAAGACTGTGCAAAATGAACTGAAGTAAATATAGCCAAGTGTCTTTGGTAGTAAATAAATAGCACTTAAAAGTCTAGCTTCTTAGCCTTTGAAACATTAGAAAACAAGCTCATACATATTTCTTTGTATATAATACCTTTATTATTGTGTAACTATCCAGGTCGATTGTCTTCTATTTGATAAAACAATACTTGCTTAAAGGGTTGACTTTCAGAGCTATGATAGTATGCTACATAGAGTGTCTGCAACAGTTAATGACAAAGCAGCATTCATTAGATGTAGAAATTAGTGAATGAAAAAGACAAAAACCTATGCTTGAGCAAGTACTTCAATCACTGTTATTATATAGCTATAATTTCCACAATGAAAAAGACAATGATTAACAAAGCATTCACTATTGAAGAAATAGCTGCAGTCTCTTATGGTCAGGAAATGTATTTGCTAATATATACTCTTCATCAAAGTATTTTGTATGTGAGATTTTGTAATGCGTTATAAAATCTATTTGTTGAAAATGTAGAAATATGTGGGGATAATGAGCCACTTTATTCTTATACTTGCCTGTTTTACTGAAGTATAATATATACTTTGTATGTGTGTATATATATTATACTTAAGTATAATATAAAAGTACATGTAATAAGTATACTTCTTGGTTAATTTTCAGAAACTAAGAACAATTATGTAAGTAGACCCAGATTAAGAAATTGAAAATAACTAGCACCACAAAGTGACCATCTTATCCCCATCACCAACAGTAATCACTAATTTGACTTTTAATATATGGGTTAGTTTTGTGCATTTTTGTACTTTATGTAAAATGAACCATACAGAATGAACAAAATTGGTTTTACCAATTTTCACTTCCATTATATGCAGTTTATCAGGGTTTCATTTGTACTATATCATTATCAGAACTTGGTATTTTTAATCTTTTCTATTTTAATGCCTTATTAATTTTCACATTTAGATTTGCAATCCATATGGACTTGATATTTGAATATGGTATGAGACAAGATACAGATACATTGATTTTTTATGGATTTCTAATTGAATAGACCATTTATTCAAAAGACCATCTTTTCCCACTGCACAAAACTGTCACCTTTGTCACAGAGTATAAGCGTGCTTGTATAGTATATACGTATGTATATATGTGAGTCTATTTTGAACTCTGTTCTGTTCCATTGTTTATTTTGTCTATCATTAGGTTAACACTAGGTACTATAGTTGTGAGATCTGTCTCTTTGCGCCCTTTTTTCCCTTGCCATTTGGTGATCCTTTGACAATTTCAGAAATATGTTCTTCAATAAATGAAAATAGAATTGTCCCAAATTATAATTTTTGAAGATGTCTAAATTAATGATTACTCATAAGTATTGTGCCTACAACTAACCTGTTGCATCTCAACCCCACACTCACCCTATTATACTCAGTTTGATGATGTAAGGGCTGTGACTCTGAAATCTGTATTTATCGTTTGTCAGCTGATTCATTGTTAGATTCAAAGAATGGTGTTGGAGGACAACAGGTCATCAGGGAGAGACTGGAAAACATGAGAAGAGTAAAGGGAACTTGGGCATTCCTGTTTTCCTTACTACTTCATGCCCTGAGAATAGTTATTTCTTCCAGTATTGAACTCCTTTTTGGCACTCCCAGCTCTTCTAATTATTTCTCCTCACAGACATCAGCTCTAGCTAAGCAACAGCCACTCATCAGAGCCCCAAATCCAGTTCTGAGAGTCCTTCCACCAAGCTTCTAGATTCTAATAACCTAGCCTTTTCATTTTCCTTGTTTTTTAGCAATGGTAGCTGTTTCCTGTGGTTATCTGTGGTACCTCAATGTCACTTTTTTGCCTCTTCAGTCCTCCAATACCCTTGTCATCAATTCCCTATATTAAATTATAGTTGCTGAAATCTTTAGTGTGGTTTGTTTTTTTGACAGGACTTTAATACAAGTACAGACAGTCCCTGATTTAAGGATGGTTTGACTTACAGTTTTTAGACTTTGCAATGGCGCAAAAGCAATATACATTCAGTAGAAACTGTACTTCAAATTTTGACCTTTTCCTGAGCTAGCAATGTGTGGCACAATACTCTCTTGTGATGCTGGACAGCAACAGCAAGCTGCAGCTCCCAGTCAGCCACAGGATCACAAGGGTATACAACTGATACACTTACATTCTGCATCTATATAATCACTGTGTTTTTCACTCTCATTACAGTATTTAATAAATTACATGACATATTCAACACTTTATTATAAAATAGGTTTTGTGGTAGATGATTTTGTCTAATTGTAGGTTGATGTAAGTGTTCTGATTATGTTTAACATAGGCTAAGCTAATGATGTTCAGTAGGTAAGGTGTATTAAATGCATTCTTTATTTATAATATCTTCAATTTATCATGGGTTTATTGGGATATAACCCCATCATAAGTCAAGGAAGATCTATACAGGCATTTTATAATGTAAGACATAATTGGTTGCTAGGCTACAGTTTTTTAAATTTAACTACCTTAGGTTAAACCTTTATTGTTCATCTCTACAACATTATAAATTGTATTCTAATACTGAAAACAAAATTTCATACCATAAAATAAAAATTATCAATATAATTTTTAAAAATCCAACACACAATATTAATAAAAACATTGCTTTAGATAATCCTTTTACAGAGAGGTCAGTTAGCATAGTAATTGGCTCTGTCTGATACTGGGTATTTGATATCAGCATAGTTACTTTTGGGTTTATTTGGGGTAAGATAGTACGAAGCAAAAGTTAAGCAGTATATCAGGGTATATCTACATTGTTGAATAAAAAAGATGACTTTAATAATATGTGGACTTGGAGATCAACTTTTAGGTATGAATTGAAAGGCATCAATATGTTACTCTAATGATCTTCAATTCTATCCACACCTAAAGTTCCAATATTAGGAATGCATTCCTCTAAGATGTGATTCCTGTTCAAAGGCAGGTGACCTTGTGATGAGAAAATAGCATAGTGAACATGAATAGTTATTTAATCTCATTGGACTCAGTTCCCTCATCTGTAATACAAGAATAATTGTTACCTATATCATAGATTTGTTTAGAGGGATCAATGGGAAAATTGAAACAAAGTTCTTTGTGTAGTAGTATACAAATATAAAATACTCAATAAACTATTATGATAGCTATGATTATCAGCCATTAATTCCTTAATTATAATATCTGACTTCAAATTGAGAATCACCAGAACAGAAATGCCTGGGTGGCTCAGTCAGTTAAGTTTCTAACTCTTGGTTTCGACTAGGATGTGATCTCATGGTTGCGGGATCAAGCCCAATGTCGGGCTCCACTCGCAACATAGAGTCTGCTTGAGATTCTCTCTCTCCTCTCTTTCTTCCTCTGAACCCCCTCTCTCTTTCTCTCTCGAATAAATAAATAAATGAATAAATCTTTAAAAAAAAGAAAGAAAGAAAATTGCCAGGACAGATATTCAGATTATCATAACATAAACCAGTGATGGGATCTCAAGGTCACTATACAAACTTCTTTGAAACACTCCTTTGGGTAAGTGAGGAAGTTCTCAGAGAGGATAGGATGAGTGTTTGGATGAGGCTGGATAGGTTAATAGTGACCTGTTCATGAAAGGTCATGTTGGTAAGTCTGTATTTTTCCTGTAGGTAATGAGGAGCTTTTGAGAGGTAAGGTAGGTGATGAGAATTCAGCTCAACTATCATATAATCCTCAGGAATTCATTGTAAATTTTACTTACAGTTTCATGATACACTGGACCAAGGAACTATGTTCAGAGTTTATTCAATACAAAACTGTCACACAGAAAGTGCTGAATAAACTTCTTCAGAAACTTTATATTTTTACTAATTCCAGAGTTTTACATCAATTGTAAATCCATTTAACATGTTATTCCATAGTCTAGAAGTTATGTAAAAATGTTTTTGGATACTCTAAACTCATTTCCATTTTCTTAAATGCTGTCATTTCATGTCCCGGACCCATTATCAATGGTACTACAATAAATTCTCAAAGATAACACTTTGGCTTTACTATAGTTTAAATGGTAAGTTTAAAAATGTATTGAGGCTCTAAAAGTATCTTATGAATTTTCAAAAGAAATATTACATTACCTAAAATACTTTTAACCTGAATGCCTGTTATAATTTTTATAACTTGGAAATCTATATATGGTATATTGGCAACTATTTATTTATTAGAGTGCTATCTAACTAGGTTACCTTGTAAAGTAATTCAAATTCTCTGATGTTAATTTTCCTCACCTATATAATGACAGAAATGAATACCTTATCTAATCTTGGCAAATAATCATTATCAGACTATGTGAATTGGTTTGTATGTTACTCATCTTTGCATCCCAAGTAACAAACTATCTAGAACTTAATCATACTAGTAGTAATAACATGAACTAACCCTTACAGAACACTTAGAATGAGTCAGGCACTAATATTAGTGCTTTATATGTATTAAATTATTTAATCTTCAAAACAATTCTGAGACAATGATACATAAAAATATATTGAGAGACTTCCAGCTTAAAGCTTGACATGTAAAGAGCATGGAAGCTGCCTTTCAACAACAATAAAAAAAAAAACCAACCATGAAAACCAATTACTTTTCTTGAACCCCTCAGAAAATTGAAGTTGACAAACCATTGCACTGAAGTGTAAAGAGACAGGTATATCCAGAGAGTCACAGCCGAGATTTGCTTACAAGGAGCATAAGCTGCAGGAGCCATACTGGTAAAAAGCACTTACAACAATATGACAAAATGTTGGAAGTTTTTTGTGAACTATGATGAGAATGAGAAACTCCTGGAGATCACAGTCTTAGAAGGAACCCCACAATTTCTTGGATTTTTGCATCTGGAAACCCCACCAAGTTCTCACAGTGAAGAACCAAGGATCATGGATTTATGGCTCTGGTGGAAGGAGGGAAAGAATAATCATTGTAAAATACATCCAGAGTGTTTTCCATTAAAAGGCCTATTCTAGAGGGAAAAGACTTCACCAGAGCTTTATCCTTCTGATGGAAGGATAAATATCTAACTCTAGTCCTTTCTGGCCTTCCTGTTTCATCAAAGCAGAGGGTGGGGGTGGAGTGCATGGGACAATCTCTATCAATGGAGAAATACTTGTGAAGATCACAGCCCAGAGACACAGAACCACTAAAAAGATGGAGAATTATTCAGAAAATAATTGAACACTTCTTCACCACACCTTACCACCATACCAACAGGGCTCCAATATAATAATAGTGAATTACAGCTGACTATAAGACGTGGACTCTCTTTGAGGGGGAATACTTAGGGTGTTCCAAAGTCAAAAAGGGAGATAAAAACAAAGGCATAGGAGAAATTTGAAGACTCTGGCACCATCAGCTACAACAAACATGAACCACAGCACAATTCCTTTTTCTTTTTCTTTAAAGATTTATTTATTTATTTTAGAGAAAGAGAAACTCAAGTAGGGGAGGGGGCAGAGGGAGAGATAGAATCTCAAGCAGACTCCCTTCTGAGCACAGAGCCCCAGAAGCAAAGCTCCTACCTGACCATGTGCTGACTGCAGATACCTGAATGAGCACTGCTGAGACCCACTCATCTAATCCCAGGCCAAATTGTCGACCTATGGACTTGTAAACTAAGTAGATGGATATTGCATTGTCATTAAGTTTTGAGGTGGTTTAGGGGAGCCTGGGTAGCCTAGTCGGTTAAGCATCTGCCTCCTGATCCCAGGGAGGTTGCTTCTCCCTCTCGCTCTGCCTGCTGCTCCCCCTGCTTGTGCTCGCTCTCCCTCTCTGTGTCAAATAAATACATAACATCTTTAAAAAAAGTTTTGAGGTGGTTTATTATGTACCAAAGCTGTTATAGGTTGAGTTTGTGAACTAGACTTTAATATTTGAAAAACTAAATATTTATAATAATTTCTAATTAATATTGTTCATTTTGTTATGTTTCCTTTACTCAATGGGAATAATATCAAATGACTGTTTCAGAAATGTGATTCTCATTTCTATTTCCAGACTGGCAACTAAAAATCTTTTTATTAGATTATGCACTGAACATAATTATTGCAGTCATTCAAATAATTGCTGTCCTTATAATACATGAGCACGCACACATATGTTCATTCCCTTTTCTTATTACTTTGTTAGAGTCAACTTCAGTCCATCTTTTTAAGATTTATTTTTCAAATCTATTATAGCACGGTGCTACAATAAAAAACATTGAACTAGGTATCAGGAAAATGGGGTCTAAGATCTGGATTTGCCACTAACTCTATGACATTGTCAATGTACTATAATTCTCTTAGCCTTATGTTAGTCAAACGTAAAACGAGAAGATTAAAGTAGAAGATATTTAAGGTCCCCTTCTAGCTCTAATATTCTGTCAGTCTACGGTTCTAAGACATTTAATAATTATATATTTATTTTGCCAAATTATTTAACTTTTTTATAATATATTTAGAGATGGGATAAGAAGGAGGAAAGAGAGCAGGAAAAAAAGGGTGGACTTGGGGTGCCCAAGTGTCTCAGTCGGTTAAGCACCTGTCGGTTAAGCACTGGTTTGGCTCAGGTTCTGATCTCAGGGTCCTGGGATCAAGCCCTGCATCAGGCTCCCTGCTCTGTGGGGAACCTGCTTCTCCTTCTCCTTCTGCCCTTCTCCCCTGCTGTGTGCTCTCTTTCTCTCAAATAAATAAATAAAATCTTTAAAGAAAAGAAAAATATAGATTATGCACTGAATATAATTATTGCAGTCATTTGAATAATTGCTGTCCTTATAATACACAAGCATGCACACATATGTTTATGTCCATTTCTTACCACTTTGTTATAGTCAACTTCAGTTCATCTTTTTGAGATTTACTTTTCAAGTCTATCATATTATTTATCATTAATGTGGTAAAAATATTTATTTCCTGAAGGACTCAGAGTTTGTTAACAGACACCAGGACAATAGGGAGAATGTATACATAAGAAGTTGGTAAAAGAAAGAAACTGAGAAGTAAGATTTAAGTTGATATTGATTTAAGTGAAAGGAAAGGTCAGCAGTTCAAGCAAGGCCTTTAGGTAGTGGAGGAGGGACTTGTTGCAGCAAGCCAAAACAACACACATAAGTAAAGATTGATGATAGAACTTATCGCAGGCATTAGTGGAGAGAGGCAAAGACCTGTAAAAATAGAATCCAGAGAAGCATCTAATTCAGGGTTCCAATACATGAGGACATTGGAACAAACCATTCTGAAAGTGTTATGGATTAGAAGAGTCAGCTCTATACATTATGTAAAGTAGATTCCAACATGCAGCTAAGGACCTATAATGTACCTATTTACATATCTCTTGAACCCTAAAATTCATATTCTAAATAGCTTAGTAAGCTAGGATGACATCTTACTATGGAATACCACACACGCGCGCATGCGCGTACATTACCAAACATAGGGATAGTCTGCAGTCTGAGGGTGACAACCTAATTCCTTCTTACTCACCTGTGGAGGTAGCAGAAAAGATGAGAACCAAACAGAACTTTTCCCTGAAGCAGTGATTATTTTGCAGTTCGGAAATGGAATAGAAGCCTGTCCTAATATTCTTACTTAGGGACCTATAATTTGAGAACACACCATTACCAGGATCCATTTTCTTGACTTTATAGGAATATACACTCCACATTATTAAGTTATTGTCTCCTTTATCAGATTTCTAAAATGAGATGACTCAGATATTACGGGCATAACAACCTACCTAACATCATGCACCATCATTCGTGTTGTTCTTTTCTTTACAATAGGGACATATTAGCTGCTGCATAACATTTAACCTCCAACTTCTAAAATATTATTGAATAACATATCCTCTCTCACAGAAAATGTGATTTCAAGCCTCCAACTGTGGATGCTTCTGTGATTCATTTATTTCCACAGAACCTACACTAAGCCTATCTCCAAATATGTTATATTCTAGTCACTACATCACTATTGTGCTTTAATATTAATGTTTTCATACTTAATGAACCGAAGTTCCTCATACATTCAACTATTTGATGATTTCTGATGTCACTCAATATCAGCTGAAAATGTCCAAAGCATATAGAAACCTTTACTAATAGCAATGTAAACACTTCCTACACATACACCTAATTCATGTATAATTAATGAGTGTGCATTCCTTAGTTCTCCAGCCTCTGGATTCTCTCTTTAATAGTCAAATATAGCAGCTCAATCATAATACTACTGCCTATGTTTTAAAATCTGCTTGTGTTGACTGGGAAGTGGAAAGCTGATGCTTTTCCTGGGTACCTCCTACCCCTCTTAGTATCCTTATTCCTTCATTCTCTATCAAACAACACTGATGAAGTCTTTTACATATATCAGGTTTATTCTAAAGGTTTAGAGCAATATAGTGGTGTTACAGCACAATAGAGAGCAACTTAAAAGTTAGCATCAAATATCACTGTCCTCAAATTTTACTGGCCCTTCCTGGAACTAAGAGTTTCTTGGTGTCTGTATCCCTTCCTTAGGCTATCACCTTTTCAGGTTTCTTTCTACCTCTCTCCCAAGACTCATTTCCTTCACTTTCATCTCCACATTGGTGTCTTTTGCCCTTTCAGGCTACCTGTATGAACTTAAAATCTCTCTCACTCTCTTAGGTAGTACTATGAAGTTGGATCATTTAGTGCTATGAGCTCAAACTTCTCAACCAAAAGTGCTCATTAAAGTGCATTGTGACATTTTTCCTGAAAAATAAAAAAGGTGATACCATTGAGGAGATTGTCGACTTTTCCCTCGAACCACCAGCAAAGCAGGCACTTTGTTTTCTAAATAGCATTTTTTCCCATCTGGCTACATATAGCCTATATGAACCAGAAATTCACAAGCGTGTAGGTGCTATGTGTTAGTCCATTTATCTAGCTTGCAATATCTTAAGGAGTTTCATTCTCAGTATTCAATCTTTCCAATTCCTATGAATATCAATATTCCCAATTCCAGTTGCTCACAAAAGCATCTGTCTTTTGGCCCTACTACCCCTAATCATCTACTTCCCATTCAAACCATTCCCAACAATCACTTTCTACCTCTCTCCCTTAGGAATTACGTGACTAAGCAATGATTTAAAATCATTATGCTGTTATGTATAAAGAAAAAATAAATTTTGGGTGCCTGGGTGGGTCAGTTGATTAAGCATCTGCCTTCGGCTCAGGTCATGATCCCTAGGTCCTGGGATTGAGTCCCACATTAGGCTTCCTGTTTAGTGGAGAGTCTGCTTCTCCCTCTACCCCCTGCCCATGCTTATGATATCTCTCTCTCTCTCACTCTTTCTCTCAAATAAATAAACACAAACTTTTTTAAAAAAAGAAAAAAGTACATTTAAAAAAAAGACCAGAAGATGATGCATATAACTTTTAAATGCTTCAAATATTGTACATAATGAAAAGGCAATACACCTAAAAGGAAAATGATTTATTTTACCATTTTGATTAACATTGAGAGGCAGTAGTAACCATGGTTAAGACAAGGGTTTGAATCCTGATTCTAACACTTACAAGTCATAAGACTTTGGACAAGTTGTTGACTGTTTTGTGCATCTGTTCCCTTATATGTCATATGGGGCTGATAATAGGGTTAATGCAAAAATTAAATGAGTACTATATGTAAAGGACTTCACCTAGTGCATGAAACATAAAAACTTGATAACTATTCACTATCAGTGCTCTTTCTATCTGTAAAAACTTAAATTTAAATGCTAAGTTAGAAGGATTCAATATCATAGGCAAGGATGATTTGTGTTGACAAATACTAAAATACATATTGACTGTGTAGTAACATATGTACTTGGTAGCTACTACATATCATGACTTATGCTGAAATTCAGCTACCCTGGCAGTTGATACTGAGATAATGGCAGACTTTCAGCAATTTACCTCTCCTAAAATGGTAATGGACAGAAAAGACTGAAATGAATAAAGTATTCCGTGTCCAATGCATATAGAAAAAAAATTTCTCATGTCACAATGAAGCACAGTTTAAAGTAGTTAAGATTCACACTAAAATTTAAATGCCAAAAGTTGGTCCAGCCACTCTGGAAAACAGTGTGGAGGTCACTTAAAAAGTTAAAAATTGAGCTATCCTATGACCCAACCATTGCACTACTGGGTGTTTACCCCAAAGATACAAACGTAGTGAAGAGAAGGGCCATATGCACCCCAATGTTCATAGCAGCAATGTCCACAATAGCTAAATCATGGAAGGAACCGAGATGCCCTTCAACAGATAACTGGATTAAGAAGTTGTGCTCCATATATACGATGGAATATTACTCAGCTATCAAAAAGAACGAATTCTCAACATTTGCTGCAACATGGACGGCACTGGAGGATATAATGCTAAGTGAAATAAGTCAAGCAGAGAAAGACAATTATCATATGATTTCTCTCATCTATGGAACATAAGAACTAGGAAGGTTGCTAGGGGAAGAAAGGGATAAAAAAGGGGGGTAATCAGAAGGGGGAATGAAGCATGAGACACTATGGACTCTGAGAAACAAACTGAGGGCTTCAGAGTGGAGGGGGGTGGGGGAATGGGATAGACTGGTAATGGGTAGTAAGGAGGGCACGTATTACATGGTGCACTGAGTGTTATACGCAACTAATGAATCATTGAACTTTACATCGGAAACCGGGGATGTACTGCATGGTGACTAACACAATATAATAAAAAACATTAAAAAAAAAAAGGAAATAAAAGTTTGAAGAAAAAAAAATTTGGAATACTTGAGAAACTGTGGCTTGGAAGACTTGACTTGCATAACATTACTTCCCCAACAAAATACTTAAGGCTTCAGGCTCCTTGAATATGGTATTCTAGAATACCAGATGAGTTTCATTGATTCTGTATTAAAAATTGATGTCATATTATTGTTTAGAATAATTCAACTACTGTGAAATGGAGACAATAGGTTAAATGAAAAATCAGTATAATTCTGCTATCAAACTCACATGATATAATCTTTACAAAGATTAATAATGAAATTTATAGCTCAAAATTGAAAATTTTGAGTCTTTGTTTTCTTCAACACAAAGCATTACATCTGGACCCTGGTATATCAAGCACTATTTTTACTACTGGTAGTGAATTTTTGTGAGTATTTACAGACATTTAAATTAAAAACTGTCAAGGGAGGTAAAAGGGTGTAGATCTGGATTCCAAGGGAACTTAATAGATTTAAAGGTCAGTAATAGTGGCAAAAAGTCAATGAATCTAAATAGAGCATAAATGTCTTTGAGAGAATATACTAATATTTTATGTATAGTACTTGTTAGACTGATCATAGAACTTATTCCCAAGAGTTAACTGTTTTCTGTAATACAACTTCAACATGGTAATCCCTGGTTAACTTGCTTTTCAACTACAGTGTTCACTGGCTTTTTCCAAATGGTTGAATTTATTTTGTAGATCATCTAATTATGCTAGATGATTCTCTCAAAATATTCCATTTGGTTAGGAATCTTGAGTTCACTATTGTCTTTGTTTTCTTTCTGATATATAGTTAAATATTGATGGACTTTAAAAAGACAAATGTTTCAGGTTTTATAAATTACTCTTTATTACACTTTAATTAGTATACTCCTAGAGATGCTCAGTTATAATAGCTGTTAATATTTCTGAAAGTTAAATTAAGATTCTACACTGTTAGTGAGCAAACTCATTAAAGACATTAAAGGATGACAAGATGAAAAAGGATTTACATTTGTAGAATCTCCTGTAAAATTATTAGAAGTGACAGGTTCCATTTTTTTGATGCTGGAATCAAGGTTGCATGTCTAAACCATAGTGATACCATGGTTGGATTTTGCATAGATGAGAACTAATAGGAAATTAATAGAGTGTAATACAGGGCTATTGAATTTGGTATAATGGTGCAACTTTGATGCATAAGAACAGAAGGCATAATTTCAATCTTTGTTTAGTGTCTTGGACAGCCAACCTCAGTAGCATCTAAGTATGGTCAGGATTAAAAATGTGATGGATAGTACCACAGTACCTTCTTGACAGCTTTTCTATTCAAATACAAATTTCTGTCACAGCCTTAGAAAGTTCGAAGGAGAATTCAGAGATGAAATATCATAGCTGCAACAAGCCCAGTTTGAAGCTATTATGTTTTGAAAGGAAAAATAATTACAAATTGTACATCTCCTAGGCACATATCTGTATTAATAATGCATAGTAATAAATACACTGGAGTATACTAATGAAATGTTATTGAACATTACAATTTTGGAAACCATAGGGTTATGAATCTGTCAAGAAAATGTCAATGCATATGTCTACTTTCAGAATTCTCTACCTGTTTTACGCAAATAAATATTTGGGAGAGTTGTGAAAAGCCACGATTTATTCCACCTTTCATAATGTCTCTTCAGTACATTTTAAAAAAAAAATTTGAGGTATTTCTAAGTTGTTTGTGATCTAAATGATTGATACACCCACCCGTCCCATGAAAATTTTATGTTCCACTACCAAAATCATTTTGAAATGCACAAAAGACTATCTTCCTATGAAGTCTGGTTTTCATGATGGTATTATAGCATTGTTCTTTCAAATACTTTTTCTAAAAACAATTGATGGGATTTCCCTGAGAATAAACATTAAATAAACTTTAACTTCAAATTCCACTCTTATTTCATAATAGAAATATATTCTGCAACAACTTCCAATTTTTTTCCTATAGTGATATATGTATTCCCCCATTGTTTCTTTACGTAAATTTGTCTTTATAACAATAAATCAAAAGATTAGTGTTAGGAGTGTTCAGAAACAAGAATATTAAGTTCTATTCTATCTTGTAGAAGGAAACAAACAGAATTCAACTGAAATGAGCATAAAATAATTTACAGAATTCTTTTTTTTGTGAAGCAAGAATAACCTTCTCCCCTTCCTGACAAATTGTCTTTGAGTCTGGGAACCTAGTATTGCACAAAGATATTGCATACTGTCAGACCATTGGATTCATCAGGCACTATGTTCTATTTTTGATAATTTTTGCAATAAGCATTTTCATTAGAATGACATATGTGTCCCCTATGTCAGAGTTATCACATAATTAAGGTTAATTATTTAACTAATATTGAATGTTTACTGTGGTTAATATAGAAATATAAGTCAAAGTATCCAACATCAGCCTAAAATTTTCTCGTAAAGATATTTCCTACAAAGATAATAGGTACTTTGGACCTGAAAGAAAACCAGAAAGGGGATTTGAAGACTAAAAAATAGGAAACTGTTTTGTCCATTTTTTTAAGTACAAGTATTGAGAATGCACTATGTGTCATTCATCCTGTTGGTTTCCAGGGGTACGCAAGAATCTCTTTATTTATTCAGCATTCAGCATATATTTCTTGAACATCTATATATGCATGGTACTATGCTGAGATTTTGAATATGAATATAGCATGGACCCCTGCTTGAAAAATCATAGAAAGAATAAGAAAAGTATATACAGTGCACCTATAGCTATAATCCAGTATGTAATATGGTAAATGTCAAGAAAGATATTAATAAAAGTGCTATGTGAGTTTACAAGTGGGAAATATTAATAAGAGAGTTTCACAGAAGTTATGGGCCTAGAAGTATTGCTGGAAGGTGGAGAGATGTGCCTCATCCAGGGGCAATGTCATTCTACTTAAAGGTACAACATGAGTTAAATCAGAGGCAGGCAAGTTTTCAGCATGTTTGTGGTGTAATGAGTATTCAAAGTCCTTCAAGAGTAGAAGCGAAGGATACAACAGGAAAATCTTTGTGGGAAAAGTAGGTTGGCAGCATTTTATGGAATTTTTCTGAGTATAACACTGGTAAGATTACATATACTATTAGGAATTGAAGAACCATTAATGTTTCCTGAATATTTTTTGTTGGTTGTTTTATCTCTGCTGTCTTTGAAAAAGTTTCTCTTGGAATTCTTTCCTCACTGTTATGTCTTTGTCTCTTCCCTACTTCTCTGGTGGTTTTTTCTTAGTCTTTTCAAAATATTTTCCTCACTCCTCTCTTACATGTTACTGTTTCTTCATATTCTTCCTAAAGAGTTTCACCTCCTGCTTTACAACTAACCCCACTATCATTAGAATTTTACAGTATCCATCTTCAACCCAATGTTCTCCTGAATTTTATATCTGAAAATCCCGTAGTCAGTTTGTCTGTATCCCTCACTAGACTATGAGCCCTTTGAGTCTTATACATTATTTTATCTCCAGTGTCTAGGTAGCCTAGCAAATGGCAGATGTTCAAGACACTTTTTTTTTCAAGACATATTTTTGAAGGTACAAGTGAATGAGTAAATGAATGGTAGCATTGTGACCATAATTGTACTTTTGGAAATTGAACCTTACATTAGTTTGCAAGATGTGTCAGAGTCGGCTTGAGAAATGGGTTTGACTTTCCTACTTCTGTGTTTCATTGTCCATATTACTTGTTCTTTACTTAAACCTACACAGAGTTAGACTCTATTAATTCAGATACTCTTGCAAAAACACAGACTACATTCACTTAACACAAGCACACATTTGTGATGTTCTTCGTTTTACAATTCCTCTTACAGATACCTTAAGGAAACCAAGCAATTTAGGCCCCTGTGTATTTCCACTTCTCTCTTTTCTTTACCTAAGAAAATCTTATCTCTCATGCCTCTGTGTTACCTCAAGTTCACATAGCAACTATCACAAATTGTAAGTCTACTGTCTAAGAGGTAAACAGATACTTTTAAAAGTTAAGCTTCATGTTATAAACTCAGGCTAAATGCCAAACATAGAGGTATGTTCTCTGATTTACAAAATCATAAAGATCATGTGAAAAGTTAAAAATTGAGCTACCCTACGATCCAGCCATTGCACTCCTGGATATTTACTCCAAAGATACAGACGTAGTGAAGAGAAGGGCCATATGCACCCCAATGTTCATAGCAGCATTGTCCACAATTAGCTAAATCATGGAAGGAGCCGAGATGCCCTTCAACAGATGACTGGATTAAGAAGATGTGGTCCATATATATAATGGAATATTACTCAGCCATCAAAAAGAATGATTTCACAACATTTGCTGCAACATGGACGGCACTGGAGGAGATAATGCTAAGTGAAATAAGTCAAGCAGAGAAAGACAATTATCATATGGTTTCACTCATTTATGGAACATAAGAAGTAGGAAGATCAGTAGGAGAAGAAAGGGAAGAAGAAGGGGAGGTAAAGAGAAGGGGGAATGAACCATGAAAGACTATGGACTCTGGTAAACAAACTGAGGGCTTCAGAGGGGAGGGGAGTGGGGGAATGGGATAGGCTGATGATGGGTTTTAAGGAGGGCACCTATTGCATGGTGCACTGGGTGTTATACGCAAGTAATGAATCATCGAACTTTACATCAAAAACTAGGGATGTACTGCATGGTGACTAACATAATATAATAAAATATTATTAAAAAATTTTACTTTAGATTGTTTTATCTTTTCCTTTCCTTGATGATCATTGGTTCTAAACTTATTATATTGAAAAAATAAATTTCTATTTACAAATAAACAACAATCATTTCAGTAAATATATGTTGCACATTTACTAAGCATAAGATACTGTGCCATGCCCACATTATGAGACATAAAGAACTTCCTTAATGCAGTATACATACACCAGACTCCTGTTTCAAGCCCTAACTCAACCATTCACCTCTTTACACCAAAGCCAAAAGTTGAATAATTTTTTTTTATATTTAGCACTGTTTTAATCAGCATTATTGTAGTTCAATAAGTATTTGAGCACCTAGAATGTGCAACACGTTGTAATAGATAGTGGAGAAAAAAAACAAAGGTGACAAAACTTACTTCCCATCCTTTCAGAGCTTAAACCAAGTACATTTTACATTTATTGAGCCTTTATTATGTTTCACACACTGTACCTAGCATTTATCTTCATTACCCAAACCCACATGAGTTGGCTACTGTTTTTATCTGTACTTCATAGATGAAGAAACTCAGGCAGAGAGGTTTCTCATCTAGTCTCACAGCTAGTAAGTAGAGGAGCTAGGATTTTCATTCAGGTCTTCTAGTTACAGAGACAGTGTTCTTAATGAACAGTACTACACTATATTTCCTGGCATGAGAAAAAAAAAGATGCATGCACAAGTAACTATGGTTCAGGAGAGTTTGTGAAATATTTGATGTCAACAAAGTACTGTGGAAATACAGCAAAGGAATTTTGGAAGATTTCATGGGGGGAGGTTTCATTTAAATCAAACCTATAATAATAATAACAGCTACCACTTTAGAACAAGTTTAGTTTGCCAGAAACTTGAGGTTCTTTATACATAACGAATCCTCACAATAATTCCAACAAGTTAATTTACGCTTGAGAAAACAAGGGCTCATAATGATTAAAAAAATAAACTCTCCAAGGTCATAGCTAAAAGTGGCAGTTCTAGCATTAAAAAGAAAACAACAGGCTATGGGGTGCCTTGGTGGCTGAGTCGATTAAGGTTTGACTCTTGGTTTTGGCTCAGATCGTGATCTCATGTGACCTGAAATTGAGCCCCACGTTGGGCTCCATGCTCAGTGGGGAGTCTGCTCCAAGATTCTTTCCCTCTGCCCCTCTCCCCACTCGTGCACTCTCTCTCTCTCTCTAAAACAAATAAATAATTCTTTAGAAAAAACAGGCTACATGGATTGCCCCCCCTTCTTCACTCCCTTTATTCTCACTTCCCTGTACTGTTACTCATAAATATGGTTTTGACTTATTTAAGTAGTTGTCATGGGGAAAGGCATGAAATCAGGGAAATTTAAGGCTAATTTTAGGAATGATTAGTCACTTTTAGCTGGAGTGTAAAAGTATATTTATGGGAGGGTAGAAGAGTAGTGGGAGATAAATCTAAAAGCTCATTTAGGTTAGACTGTGGCAGGCTTGAAACATCCAAGTTAGAATTTTGCTAGACAATATACATTTGCAGCACAGTATTAGATAAATTAGCATAGGGATAGACTGGCAAATATTCTCCTGTAATAATTCAGGCAAGGGATAAAGAGTGCCAGAATTAGGTGATAAAAGTGGGAATTGAGCTGAAGAGAAAAACATTAAGAGATACTGTGAAGAGAGCATTGACAGCATTTGTTCCCAATACCATTTTCTTTAACCCCTCTTTTCTAAGGTTAGTTACTTCCAGTAAGTAAATTATCTGATGAAAACATGTTTCAGTGGAAAACATCTTCTTCACTAAATATTCATTTTTTTGTCCAATAATATGAGTTTATTTTTGTTAAATTTTGGAATATCTAAGAACACAAACCCATGTAGATTGCTTTTGCTAAATGCATTGTCACCTTAACAACATGTATTTAAATTCAAATATGTCTCTGAAATATTAGTTAAAATGTTAAAAATAACATTATAACACAGGGATTGATTCAGCACAAATTCTTTCTTACTTCTATCACAAAGAAGGACTGTTATCTACCATGTTTCAAAATCCTTTACCTGACTCCACTATCCTCAACTATTTCTTCATTTTTTTCTCTCCTTCATAGAAAATTCCTCAAGATAGTTATATATTCATGCCACCTTTTCCCTCTAATTCATGCTTGAGTTCTCTAAAAACAGATTTTTATCCCCATTAATACACTAAAGCTATTTTTTTCAAAGTCAACAATGACCTCCAAATTGCCAAAGACTTTGGCCAATTCATAGTCTTTATTTTATTAGATCTATTAGTAATACTTGACACAGCTGATTACTGATCCACTTTCTTCACTTTGGTTCCAGGACAAAACATTCACCTTGGTTTTTTTTGTGTGTGTGTGTGTGTTTTTTTTTTTTTCTTATCGTACTGGTTGCTCTTTCTCAGTATTATTTACTTGATTCTCTTCCTCTTCTAAACCTCTAAATACTGGAATTCTCTGGGAGTCAATCATCATGTGTTCTTTTGCCTCCTCTATTTAGATTGAATTCCTTGATGATTTCATACAGTTCTATGCTTTTAAATATCATCTTCGCTTTGAAAATTCAACTCCAGGCTCTTATATCCAGCTACCACTTTGACATCTAATAGTTTTCTCAAACATATATGATGAATAACTGCACTGCTGATTTCCACTCCCCCATTCTGAAACTTGTTAGTCCTGCAATATCCCACATCAAAGTAAATGTAAATTTTTGTTAGTTCTATCTTCAAATTGTATCTGAAATTTAAAAGCTTTTCATCACTTGCACTACTACCATTCTGGTCAAAGCCACTGTATTTCACATGCGTCACTGTAATAGCCTTCTAATTCAAGTAATGAATCATGGAACTTTACATCAAAAACTAGGGATGTACTGTAAGGTGACTAACATAATATAATAAAAAATATTATTAATAGGGGCGCCTGGGTAGCGCAGTCATTAAGTGTCTGCCTTTGGCTCAGGGCGTGATCCCGGTGCTCCGGGATCGAGTCCCACATTAGGCTCCTCGACTGGGAGCCTGCTTCTTCCTCTCCCTCTCCCCTGCTGTGTTCCCTCTCTTGCTGGCTGTCTCTCTGTCACACAAATAAATAAAATCTTTAAAAATATATATTATTAATAAAAAATAGCCTTCTAATTGCTCTCTGCTTTTGCCGTCTCCCCATTATAGTCTTTGTTACACACAGTACTCGGAGTCATGATTTTAAATCTAAGTCACGTTGGGATGATCCGGTGATCAAGATGCTCTAATGAATTTGTGATAGCTTTAAAACATTTCGCAAAATCTTTGCCATTTCTTCCACTAAGTGTATGTCCTCTCACTTTGACTTGGCTTGTGTCTCATTTGACCAGTAAATTACTGCAGAATGATGTTATGAGACATCCAAAGGTAGGTCATGAAAGATTGTGCAGCTTTTGCCTGTTCACTGGAATACCCTTTTATAGTTCTAAGCTGCTATGTAAGAAATCCAGCTGCCCTAAGTTTGCTGTGCTATGACTGACAGCTCTAACAGCCTAGATTTGCACTTACCCCACTAAAGAGCCAAACATGTGAGGGAAGCTTTTATGGAGACTTGAAACCAGTCTATCTGCCAGCTGAATGCCCATAAGTGACATTCATCAAGGTCACAGCCTTGCTTGAGTTCCTGACCCACGAATCGTAAAATATGATTAAATGGTTGTTATTTTTTAAATAAATAATGAATAAATAGCTAAGTTTGAAGATTGATTACTATGTGAATAAATGGAATAGGCTAATCTTATTCAAATTAAAAGCCAAACTCTTTTCAAACTTAACATCATGAAAAGTAAACTCCTATCAACCTTTTCCTGCTGGCTTCCCTATCTCAGTTAATAGCAACTCCATTCTTTAAGTCTCTTAGACCAAAAACTGAGAGTTATCATTGATTCTTTTTTTCCCTCTCATATTCCACATATGATCTCACAACAAGTCTTGTTGGCTCTACCTTCATACTATGTTCATTTATTTTAAAGATTTATTTATTTATTTGTTTATTTATTTATTTGAGAGAGAGAACAAGAGCAGGGCAAGAGGCAGAGGGAGAATCAGACTCCCCTCTGAGCAGGGAGCCTGATGTGGGGCTTGATCCTAGGACTCTGGGATCATGACCTGAGCTGAAGGCAGACGCTTAACCAACTGAGCCACCCAAGCGCCCCTCATATTATGTTCAGAATATGGCTGTTTCTAATCGTTTCCACTGCTATCTGCTCCAAGCCAGTCATTTATCATTCATATTCCTGCAATACTGTCTCAAATAAATACCACCCCCAATTCTTTTAATAGAAATTTGAAATATTAGTATTTATTTTGGAAAAATAATTTTCAACTATGATTTAATTTCTTACCTCAAGAAACCTTGAAATTGTCTTTCTCTTCAATTGTCCTTTATTTCTCTTCCTCAAACATTTGCTGAGCTGTTAGTTGTAGGACATGACCAGCTCTGAGACTGGTCCATGCCTGGGCATCTCCAGATTAACACAAAGGCATCTCTTATTTTCCTCTGTTTATCTGCAAAGACAAACAACTATATTCAGTTCCCAGGACACTCCTTTACACCTGAACAAGAACAAATAATTGGATGAAGGTGGTGGTATAAGAACTCTGTTAGAATATCCTGGTGTGAGCCTTTTCAAACCATACACACACACATACACATTCACTTAGAGAATGGTAATTTTGAACTGTACCTCCTTCTCTAACTTTGGACTATTTCTAGACTAGAATTAACATTGTAGTGTATATAGAAAATTAAAATTTACATAGATTGATTCTTCTTAATAGTACAGCATATTTTCTTAGTTGACATAAAATTTTTAAGGGTAAGCAATACTAAATGATACAGATTGAGTGCCTAGATAAATTAGTAGAAAAACATGAAATACTCATGATTACTGGAGAGGACAGTACCCTCTTCTTTTGTGGTCATACTGGATGCTCACTTTCATTTAGTATCCTATTTTCATTTTACTTGAACTGTTTTATGGAATACACAAAAAGAATAAAAAGCACACACTCATACACACTGAATCTGTGATCATTTAGCTCATGTAACTCAGACACAGCTGAAAATATTTCACTCTAGCATTTTATAAAGAAACAAAACCAAAATTTAAAATCAGGTACAACTGACATGACAATTTTAAGCCCCAAGTGATATTTTTGTGTGTGTTTTGTTTTGTGTGTGTGTGTGTGTGTGTGTGTGTGTGTGTGTGTGTGTTTGAACAGATTTGGATAAGGGAAAGTCCGATTGAAGTAAAGGATCCTGGAAAGGGGAACAAATGATTTAGAAAATAATTATTGGCATCTGATGGCCCTCCACAATGAGCTAAAGTCAAAATTAGCATTTCTGGGGGTGCCTGGGTGGCTCAGTTGGTTAAGTGTCTGCCTTCAGCTCAGGTCATGATCCCAGGATTCTGGGATCAAGCCCCGTGTTGGGATCCCTGCTCATCAGGGAGTCTGCTTCTCCCTCTCTCTCTGCTCCTCTCCTCACTCCTACTCTCTCTCTCTCTCAAATAAATGAATAATCTTTTAAAAAATAGTATTTTTGTTCCCTGAGCTAATTAGAACTACATTTTACAAGTCACATTTGGTGTAATGACAAATGAGGTCAAGTTATGCTATGTCTGGGTTACATAAAGCAAAATGGAATGTCTGGACTGTAGAGTCCTTAAGTCTCCATGGAACTTTGGAAGCTTCATTTAACAGGAATAATTTCTATGTATTTTATGCATTAGGAACAACTGTACTTTTGCACTTCCAAGTGATCTCTATCCTCAAATAGCAATTTTTTATCCTTCTGAATATGCGGTTGCCCTCTCTCCTTATGTGTTCCTTGCACTATGAAATTTTCTGCCAACAGGATGTATTTTAAAAGTAAATAATTTATAGGGAGTTGAGAAGGAAGAAGAATGGAGGGTTAACAGCATACAAAAGCCTGTGCTCTTAAGGTTTATTATCTGTGAAACTTTTAGATAGAATTATAGCTTTATATTCACTAAGTGACCTAAAAAGAATCAAGTGAATACTAATGGGCTTTTTCTTTAGATTTGTAACTGTAAAAGTAAATTAAATTATACATGAAAAATAAAAGAGAAACACAAGTTTAATCAGATGCCTTCACTGAACACCAAAACATATCCTAACCAGTCCAATTCAGATAATCTTTTAAAGAAAATTAGTATCTGTTTTAACTCTGTTGGGTTTTGTTTCCAAGGCCAGCATGCTCCTGAAGCTGTTATTTCATCTGACTAACTACTAAGACTACACTTCAGGGGAGTTTATAATCTGAACCTCTAGATTTCCCATAAACTTGATGACCTGAATCAAAGATTATAGCATAATCCTTCCTTTAATTATGCTTTTTTCCAAATAGAAGTAATTATTAGTGAACAGAACTACTTATAAACATTAAAGAGCACTGTGGGTCAAACTATATACAATTTGTAGTAAGACTTGATGCACAGCTAAATTAAAATTAATATAATTTAAATACCAAGTTATTTATTTTTGAAAACCCACTATGTGTTAATGTAATTGGTGTTTAATCTGTCTGATTATTGTTGTACTGTCTGGTTTTAGTAGAGTGTATAAATTATCATTTATTTAATTATGATTTATTGAGCTCCTACTATGTATCATACACTGAACAATTAGAGATGCAAAGATTATGAAGTCATGTATCATAACCTCAAAATGCTCATAATTTCAGCTCAATAAAATGTAATTAATATTTAATTATTAAGGAGGACAACAAGTTCTTCAATGGAAAATACTTACATGTGGATAGAATATCTCTCTGTAAAGATTTGTAAGAAACTAGTAAAGTGGTGGTCTCTTGGATAGAAAATTAAGTAGCTGGGGAAAGGGTGGTGAAAGAATTCACTCTTCACTGTATATTTTTTATGTTTTAGGAATTTTGTATGAACTATATTTAGTATGTATTTAAAATATAAAATAGTTGTTATAAAAATATTTTTAAAATATATCTGCTTGCCATATTACCCCCATATGATCATACCAAAATGGACCTAAGTGGCAAGTAACTTTCAAGGTTTAGGTGACTGGGCAACATACAGGTGAAGAGGGCATTACATAGGTGGATACATAGGTCACAAACTGAGGAAAAACAGTTCCGGGATAAAGATATAGAATTAGATAACTGATGCCATGCAAGTGGATAAGATTACTCAAAGTGAGATAAGGTGTGGATCTAAAAAGGATGCTATATATAAGGAAGTAAGAGCCAGTAAAGAAACCAATAAGTATGATAAATATGAATATTTACAGAAACAAGATGAAAACCCGGAGAGTGTGGTAAGAGAGCAATGAAAAATAGGAATAGACAATGCTCAAATACTGAGATCACAAAAGAATTAGCAAGTGCTTATTATACGTAATAACAAGGAAGTTGGAGGATGTTTACTAAAGTAGCTTAAATGGTATCCTTAGGGAAACAGGCAGATTGGAATGACTGGAAAAATGTGGACATAGCAAGTAGAAAAATCCCTTCCAAAAGCTTACCAAAAGGGGCAACTGGGTGGCTTAGTCAGTTAAGGGTCTGCCTTCAGCTCAGGTCATGATCCCAGGATCCTGGGATCCAGTCCCACATGGGGCTCCTGGCTCAGCTGGGAGCCTGCTTCTTCCTCTTCCTCTGCCCTTTCCCCTGTTCATGCTCTCTCTCTCTCTCTCTCAAATAAATAAATAAAATCTTTAAAAAAAGTTTAGCTATATAAAGGAGAAAGATTAGCAAATGGAGGAGAAGTTGGGGTTATTTTTTTAAGTGAAACAAATTCTGATCACATGAAAATTTGTTAGAGAAGGATGCTTTACAAAAAATGCATGGAAAATAATGGGTATGGAGGGGATCATCCAAGGAAAAGTTATCTGAGTAGCAGAAGGGAATGATACCCAGCTTATAGTTGAAAAATATATTAGCCTTACACAAAAAGAAAGATATTTCTTCCAACGGTAACAGAAGAAAATATATTTCTTTCTTCGCAGACAACATGATACTCTATATGGAAAACCTGAAAGAATCCACCCCTAAACTACTAGAACTCATACGACAATTCAGTAATGTGGCAGGATACAAAATCAATGCTCTGAAATCAGTTGCATTTCTATACACGAACAATGAGACTGAAGAAAGAAAAATTAGGGAATCAATTCCATTTACAATAGCACCAAAAATCATACATTATTTTGGAATTAACTTAACCAGAGATGTAAAGGATCTTTACTCAAGAAACTACAGATCACTGTTGAAAGACATTGAAGAAGACACAAAAAGATGGAAAAATATCCCTACTCATGGATCAGAAGAATTAACATAGTTAAAATACCTATGCTACCCAGAGCAATCTACACTTTTAATGCCATCTTGATCAAAATACAGTGACATTTTTCAAAGAGCTGGAACAAATAGCCCTTAAATTTGTGTGGAACCAGAAAAGGCCCCAAATCACCAAGGAAATGTTGAAAAGGAAAAACAAAGCTGGAGGCATCACGTTGCCTGATTTCAAGCTATACTACAAAGCTGTGATCACCAAGACAGCATGGTACTGGCACAAAAACAGACACATAGATCAGTGGAACAGAACAGAGACTCCAGAAATGGACCCTCGACTCTATAGTCAACTAATCTTTGACAAAGCAGGAAAAAGCATCCAGTGCTAAAAAGACAGTCACTTCAATAAATGTTGCTGGGAAAATTGGACAGCTACATGCAAAAGAATGAAACTTGACCACTCTCTCACACCATACACAATGATTAACTCCAAATGGATTAAAGACCTCAATGTGAGACAGGAATCTATCAAAATCATAGAGGAGAACATAGGCTGTAACCTCTTTGACATCGGCCACAGCAACTTATTTCATTACACATCTCCAAAAGCAAGAGAAACAAAAGAAAAAATGAACTTGTGGGACTTCATCAAGATAAAAAGTGTCCGCACACCAAAGAAACAGTCATCAAAACAAAGAGGAAACCCACAGAATACGAGAAGATATTTGCAAATGACACTACAGATCAAAGGCTGGTATCCAAGATCTATAAAGAACTTCTTGAACTCAATACACGAGAAACAAATAATCAAAACAAAAAATGGTCAGAAGATATGAACTGACACTTTTCCAATGATGACATACAAATGGCTAACAGACACATGAAAAAAAAAACGTTCAAAATCATTAGCCATCAGGGAAATTCAAATCAAAACCACATTGAGATACCACTTTACACCAGTTAGAATGGCAAAAATGGACAAGGCAAGAAACAACAAATGTTGGAGAGGAAGTGGAGAAAGGGGACCCCTCTTATACTGTTGGTGGGAATGCAAGTTGGTACAGCCACTTTGGAAAACAGTGTGGAGGACCCTCAAAAAGTTAAAAATAGAGCTACCTTATGACCCAGCAATTGCACTACTGGGTATTTACCCCAAAGATACAGATGTAGTGAAGAGAAGGGCCATATGCACCCCAATGTTCATAGCAGCGTTGTCCCCAATAGCTAAATTGTGGAAGGAGCTGAGATGTCCTTCAAGAGACGAATGGATAAAGAATATGTGGTCCATATATATAATGCAATATTACTCAGCCATGAGAAAGAACGATTACCCAACATTTGCAGCAACATGGAGGACTGGAGGAGATTATGCTAAGTGAAATAAGTGAAGCAGAGAAAGACAATTATCATATGGTTTCACTCATTTATGGAATGTAAGGAATAGCAGGGAGATTGGTAGGAGAAGGAAGGGAAGACTGAAGGGTGGTAAACAGAAGGGGGAATGAACCATGAGAGACTGTACACTCTGGGAAACAAACTTCAGAGGGGTGGGGGTGGTGGGGGATTGGGCTAGGCCAGTGATGGGTATTCAGGAGGGCATGTATTGCATGGAGCACTGGGTGTTTTACATAATCAATGAATCATGGAACACTACATCAAAAACTTATGATGTACTGTATGGTGACTAACATAATAAAATAATAAGCATAATATAATTTCTTTAAAGTTAAAAAAAATTTATTCAGTTAAATAAGCCAGACACAATTGAGCACATGTTGTATGTTTCCACTTTCATGAAATATCCAGAATAAGCAAATCCATACAGGCAGAAATTAGATTAGTGGTTGATGGGTGGAGGGACGGATGGCTAGTTAGGTAAGGGAATTTTTTTTGAGGAAATGGAAATATTCTGAAGCTATATAGTGGCAATGTTGGAAAACCTTGTTAATATACTTAAAAACACTGAATCAAACATTTATTTAAAAGGACCAATTTTATGTGATGTGAATTATATCTCAATAAAATTTGCAAAAAATCCGGACTCCCTCAGTTAACTATTTTATATCAAGGTAGAAAATATTATGTGATATTAATTTAGTTTGCTTAATAGACATTGAACAAAAATTGCCTGAAGATACTTTTTCAACAGTTTGTTTTCTATGAAATAGTCTTTCTGTAAGTATAGTTTTGTTTTTAGGCTCTATGACTATTACTTACTTTTTATAATAGGTAATTACTTCCATCTCAACAGTAATATGATTACAGTACCAGTACTTTCATGAAATCTTTCTATACTTCATCATTATTATTATGTTTTTAGAATTTCAGTCTTTTTAAAAGGAGAGCGGTTTTAATAAATTTAACATTTATTTGGGAATAATGAATCTAACAAGATGGGTCATTCTCTGAATATGCAAACATGGTTATCTTCGTATTCATTTTCACATTTCTTTTCAAATGAATGAATTATTCTCTGATCAGTTTAATTATTATATTTCAATCTTGAGAGAATATTATCCATTTTCCACTCAGATCAGAACTAAGTTATTCAATTCAGATGCAGAAAATATCTAGGTTTCTGAATATTCTGGAGAATGCATCAGAGCAAATATTAGGAAGCACATTGAATTTCCAATCCTTTTCCATTTTCTCTACTATGAGGGAAAAACCTTCAGATATAAATAGTCTGCAGACCTATGATTTTAGTCATTTAAATTTGTAGCTCTTTATAGACCTAAAAGGTATTTCTTTGTACCATAGGAGAGACTTCTGTTTTCCATCATTTATCTTATAACTTAAAAAAGAAAACACATACATGTATGTCAAAATAACTGACCAATGCTTTTCAAAATTGTCAAGATAATGGAAGATATAGAACAAAAAGAGGAATAGTGACATATTGAAGATGAAGCTCAAGATGAAAAAAGTCAAAAAGTTAAAACTTGAGAACTTGGTATAGAGAACAACAAACTTATGGTTACCAGAGGAGAGGTGGGGTGATGGCTGAAATAGGTGATGGTGATTAAGGAGTACACTTGTCATGATGAGTGCTGGGTCATGATGAGCACTGGGAATTGTTGAATCACTATATTGTATACCTGAAACTAATATAACATTATATGTTAACTACAATGGGACTAAAACAAAAAACATAATTAAAAAACTTGAGAGTTTAGTTAGAACTTTGTAAAATTGAAGGAAGTTCTACAGTTTATTAATCATATTGTTCCAATGTTAATTTCCTGGTTTTGACAATTTTACTATTGTGATCTTACTATTACATAAGATCTTCATCTTAGAAGAAGTTGGATGAAGGAAATATAGGACTTCTGTATGATTTTATCATTTTTCTGTAAGTCTAAAATTATTTTGAAATAAAAAGGAAAATAACAGCAGCAACAACAACAAGAACAACTAAAACCTCTCAAACAACAAGAACAACTAAAACCTCTCAAAGTTCCAGGGTTTAGAATCAGAGATGATTTACCCAAAAATTATTTTAGGAATTAATTCACTTTGTTTAAGCTAATTCCATTCTAATAATACAAAATGGATGACACTTAAAAAAATATATTAATGGGGTGCCTGGTGGCTCAGGCAGTTAAGCATCTGACTCTTGATTTTTGGCTCTGGTCATGATCTCAGGGTCGTGAGGTCATGCCCCATGTTAGGCTCCACATCCAGCATGGAGTCTGCTTGTCCCTTTCCCTCTGTTCCTCCCCCACCCTGCTCTCTCTCAAATAAATAAATACATATATATATAATTTATTTATTTTTATTTATTATATATATTTTGTATGTATATAAGTATATACATATATATTTTATATATTTATATGTATATATTTTTGTGTATATGTATTCATATATATATATATATATACACATTCACATCACAGAACTCATCTTAATCATACCTACCAGAAAATACATAATAGTTGCCTCTGCAATAACTGATATTAATCACAGAACTAATCAAAACAGACCATAGTCCAGTGATAGAATGTAGTTACAAGCATGACATTAGTCTCTGAGGAAAAGAGAATCCCACCTTTTCCCTTTTTATTATTATGTTTTTTAATGAGCTTTATGTTTCCTCCTTTGTCTCTCTGTATCTATCTCTCTTAGGAATATAATTCACAGTTACTTATTCTGGGGCACTCTTCAGTAATGACAGAAACAGTCACCACTTGTTTGTTTGTCTTAACTAACCCATCATCTATTATATCTTCTCTTCTTTTTCCTTATATTCCAAGCATTTATTATTGCTCTTATAAGAATCGTTGAAACAAAATATATGTACTAGTGTGATTGCTAATATCAGCTGCAAACTAAAAATACAAAACATATTAAATCAACCAGTTGAGTGGGAGTTTGAGTAATAAAAGCAATCTAAAAGTCTCACCTCAATATTAGGGATAAGGAAATCATTGAATTGGGCTTTCAGTTAGTCTTTCATTTTGGTACAAAAATAACATTAATGCCATGCAAAACTTTTAAATGAAATATTAACAGTCAAAATCATCAACAAATAAAATAATACAAAATAATCACGTAAAGTTAATTATAAAATTGCAAGAATGTTCATCATTTCAACTGAACAGATCAACTAAGGTCACTACATTAACAAATTAAATGAAAATCATATGGTTATATCTTTAAATACTAAAAAGATATTTAATAGCACTCCACAACCAATTCTTAGCATGACTCTTAATAAAACAGGAATAGTAATTATGAAAAATACTATTCATGAAAAGCCAACATCAAATATTATTTTATTTGTAGATTAGTGAAGTCAATGAGATTGGCAACCATGCCAATAAGACTTGTCTTAGTTTTATTCAATATAATAAGAGACTAAAATAATTAGTGTAAATATTAGAAACCAAGAAACATTTTTTTGTTTGTGGTTAACTTAATTATTGATCTAGAAAACCTGTGAAATTCCACTTTAAAAAAAACTATCAAGTTGGATGATATAATTTAGGAAGATTTCTGTGTACAGGATAAACAAAAAGCAAAAGGTTTTTTTTTCTTCACTATCTCTCCTAATTTTTAAGTGAGTAATCCATCCTATTTTAAATGTTAACAAAATAATAAAATATCAAGAGATAAATGTAATAAGAATATATAAAGAATCTTTTTTTTGATGCACTATCTTATTCAAATACCAGTGTGATTACACATGGTCCAAGAACACTCAAATAATAAACCAAATATAAACAGATATTAAAGGTTGGTCTTCAAACATTATAGCCAACGATGCCATGCTTGCTTATGATTTTGCCAACATAAAACCACAGCCACACCTCAGTGGTCACCAAACCATTCAGCAGAGCTTCCTTAATAGTGAGCCCTTTGAGGCTACTGGTTTGAGGATACTTTACTATTTTTTTCAAGCTCTGAGTAGTTGTAAGGATCTCAGGAGGGGTTGAAGGAACCAGCTCAACCTTGGCATAGTGTCAAAATGCAGCCAATCAAGGCTTCAAGTAAGTCCCAGCAGCATTCACCAGGATGGGGGCCTTCTCCCTGAGGTTACAGACAAACTGGGCCATGGTTCCAAAATGTAAAGTAAAAAAATCTTTAAATTGTATAGAACGGGGCTAGTGCTTTAGGAAGAGTGGAGTAAGGACCTCTGAGAGTCAGCTCTCCCACAAAACAATAAAAAAAGTGATAAAAATTGTTAAAATAATCTTCTCCCAAACTCTGGAAATTAACCAGATGTTTATAACCATCCAAGGAGCATTTATCAAGAAAAATGGTCAAAATCTTGGAAGTAACAGTAGGTTTTGCTTGCCCTATACCCATTTTCTTCTCCTCAGCTCCATGGATCCTTGAAATCCTGCAGCCTAATAACCATACTGCATTAACACCAGCTGCTGAACAGCACTAGAGGGGGAAAATCAGGTTTGGAGCACGCTAAAACTTCACCCTACAGAATTCTTATTATTAGACTCATTTATGACAGTTATTTAGGAACCCCACTCTCAGGGAATGTTTTTGCTTGACCTGACTCTAAGCTTACTGGGAACAGCCTTTCCTCTGGGGCATCAAAACAATCAAAACCAATAGTGACAATGGTATAATTGCTTCCTGAGGCAGTGATAACAGTTGGAGCAAACAAGATTATGACTAAAAACTTAAAAGGAAAAGTTGGTAAGTGAGATATCTATTGTGGGCTTTGAAGACATCCCACATATTCCTGGAAATTGAGAACACCAAGTGCATGTACACCCTATGTGCATGTTCAGGAAGATCTGAGAGTCCTTGTTTCATCTATGGTGTACCTATAGAAGCTCTATATAACAATCAGTGAAGGCTAAGGCAGAGTTGGCAATTGCTTGCCAGAATGTTGGCACCAAGCTTCAACATGCACATAGAAGGCTAGAAAATGTTTTGGTTAAAGGTATTTAAGGAAACCTCTCCAATCATTCACTGACAGCTACCCTAACCAAGCAGAGACTTCAGTGGCCATACATGTAGAAAAAAGAGTTTTCAGATGTAGTCCAGGAAAGTCACTAAACAAACAACAACAAAAACAAATTCTGAGTAAAGGAACTCAATTCCGATTTCTGGAATTGCCACATTGTGTTATATAAAGGTCCAGTTTGCACCAAGATTATGAAACATGCACAGAAACAAAAATGAATGGTCCATACACAGTAAAATAAACAGCCAATAGAAAGTTCCATTGAAAAAGCCCAGACATTTCATTTAATAGACAAAGACTAAATCAGCTATTATAAATTTGTTCAAAGAACTAAAGGAAATCATGTCTAAAAATAAGGTATGAGAACAATATCTCAATAGAGACTACAGATAAAGATATAAAAGTCATTAAAAAATCTGAAGCTGAGAAGTACAATAATTGAAATAAAAATTCACTAAAGGAACTCCACAGCAGATTTGAACTGACAAATGAAAGAACCAATAATCTTGAGGATAGGGCTATTATGACTATCCATTCCAATGAATAGAAAGAAAATAAGAATTAAGGAAAGTAAACAGAGCCTCAGAAACTTGTGAGGCACCACCAAGAATATCAACATATACATAGTAGGAGTACCAAACGGGGAGAAAAGAGACAAATGAGCCCAAAGAATATTTTTAAAAATAATGGCTGAAAGTTTTCCAAATTTGATGAAAAACATTAAGTTACACATCTAAAAATCTCAAAATTTCCAAGTAAGATAAATTCAAAGAGATCCACACTATGCACATCATACTCAAAATTCAGAACCAGATAAAAAGAAAGAATATAAAACACAGCAAAAGTGAAGTAAATCATCATATAAAAGAAAACCTTAATAAGATCTATAGCCAGAGGGCTGTAGGATGACATATTTAAAGTGCTAAAAGACTGTTGACCAAGAATTCCATACTTTGCAAAACTATATCTCAAAAATAAAGGATAAATTAACATATCACCCAAATAAACAAAAACAGAGAGAATTTTTTTTGCCAGAAGATAGAGTCTTGGGGATGAAATAAAAAAACACTATACAGTAATTCTGATCAATCAATCAATCCATCAATAGCACTAGTAATGGTAAGTATATAGTAAAATATAAACTATGATATTAAATGCTTTATTGGTTTATAATTATTTCTTTCCTGTCTGATTTTTTGGTTTATAATTATTTCTTTCCTATATGATTTTTTAAAACTACATAAAACAATAATTAAACTGAGTTGATATTAGGATCTAACTCATGAGAACTAGCACATGGGAACTGAGATATACAGGAGCAATGTGTATATACAATTGAAATTAAGATGGCATTACACTTATGTACATGTTCTTAAGTTAATATGTTAATAGTAATCTTCTGGGAAACTGCTAAAGAAATAACTCAAATTTTTATTAAAATTACAAAAGAATTAAATAATATACTAGAAAATACACATTTACCACAAAGTAAGGAATAAAGAAATAGAAAGAAAAAACATGAGACATATAAAAAATAACAAAATGGCAGACACAAATTCTTAATTATCAGAACTTAGATTAAATATAAATGTATTAAACATCCCCAAAAAAACAGAGATCCACAAAAGGGATAAAAATTTAAGAACATAATGGGAGGAAATATCTGCAAATCATATATCTTGTAAGAGTTTAGTATCCAGAATGTATAACAAAATATATTAACTCAACAATAAAAAGTCCACAATCTAATTTTTTATAAAGACAAAGTTTTCAAATATGCATTTCTCCAAAGAAGGTACATATAAATGGTAATTAAGAAAATGAACAGATGCTCAACATCATTAGCTATCAGAGCAGTGCTAATGAAAATCACCATATTATACAACTTCATATCCACTAGGGTAGGAGATAAATAGAACAGACAATAATAAGAGTTGATAAAACGTTGATGACAGGAATATAAAATGTTGTAGCCTCTATGTAAAACAGTTTGGCAGGTCGTCAAAAATTTAAACATAGTTACCTTATGCCTTGGAACTTCCACTCCTATGTATGTACCCAATAGAAATGAAAACAAATGTCCACACAAAGACCTGTACATGAATGTTTATAGCAGAATTGTTAATAATGGCCCCAAAATGGGATCAATTTAAATGTCCATCAACTGAACACTGGACAAATAATGTATGGTATATCCCTAAAATGTAATACTATTCAGTAATAAAAAGAAATGGAGTACCAGTACATGTTACAATATAGATGGATTTTGAAAACATTACACTAAGTGGAAGCAGCCAGTCTCAAAATACAACATATTATGTCATTCAATTTACATAAAATGTCCAGAACAGGCAAATCCATAGTGACAGAAATTTGATTAGTGGTTGGGAAGGATGAGGAGGGAGAAATGAGGAAAGATGGCTAAATAGGTATGTAGTTTCTTTTTGTAGTTATAAAAATATTTTTGTAATTAATGGCTATGGTTGCATATTCTTATGAATGTCCTAAAACCTCTGAATTAAACACTTTCTTAAAAAGATTTTATTTATTTATTTGAGAGAGAGTGAGAGAAAGAGAGAGCACGAGGAGCAGGGGGAGAGAGGCAGAGAGGGGGAGAGGGAGAAGCAGACTCCCCACTGAGCAGGGAACCTGATATAGGGTTGATCCAAGGACCCTGAGATCAAAACCTGAGCTGAAGGCAGACATTTAATCGACTAAGCCACCCAGGTGACCCCCCATTTTTTAAATCTATATTTGTGCATTTTATTTAAAAATAAGTAATACACTTAGAGCCATTGAAAAAAGATATCTTAATTAGCTTATCCATACTCTGAATTTACAAAAGAAACTTGTTGCACCACAAAAATTAGCATTTGGATTAATTACATTAATTGATAATATAACTAAATTTTAAAATACCTGAAGTTCAAACAATCTGGTCCAGGGCTTACCAGTTGGGGGATGGGGAGTTGAGAGAGTGAGTTGAACCTATATATTGACCTGGATGGAGGTAAAAATTATACATTAAAAAAATAAAATTTCAGAGTAATGTGAATCATATATTCACTGTTGGACTAAAATAAAACAAAAAATAACTTCTGTGCTTGTATGTGTGTGAGAGGCAGAGACACACAGGCAGATAAACAGACAGAGAAGAGAAAGAATAAGCAGTTAGAAGGGTACGAATGGGCACACATCAAATTTTTACCACTGGTTACTTCAGGAGGATGGAATTAGAGGGTGAGGAAGAAAAAGATATAACACATGTATATGGAAATAAAATTTTAAATGTAATGGAAGGCTATAAATAAAAAATTTTTAAAAAGCCACCCTATTCTTATATTACTAGCCTTACTACTTAGTAGTCATTTCATTTGTTTCATTTCATTATCACAGTAACTCTAAGTAATATGCTTATACCCCAATTTATTTAAATATGAAGAATTGAGCTCAGAGGACTTTTTTTCCCAATCTTTCCAATATGTGTTAGATAACATTTGTTTCTATAATTCTTCTATTGATTATCTTTATAAAACCTTATTTCTTCATTTGTTGATTTTAAATTATAGCCATTGACTCCCCCACTATGTCAGAGAGAAAATATAATCTTCTTCCCCTTTGCATCTGAACTTGAGTTAACATGACCTTTTTCTTTTCACTTTGACAAGATTTATAACATAAATCATATACTTTAAATATAATTAAGATATCCATCTTTATAGGTTTTTAAGGTTATATAAATATGTATTTAATACTTTCTAATATTATAATTGTGTAAATATTTTCACTGTAGAGCCAAGTAGCATGACTAGACCTACAAAAAATGATATAGTCTCTTAAAGGAAGATGCTTCAAGTATCAAAGTCTAATGCATTCTTCTACTTTACACTCCATTTAATCCTCAAAATCATACCACATTTTAGATTGCTTCATATTTAGATCATTACATCCTTACAGAGCTTCTTGTTTTTCCTGGCATAACAAGTCAGGTTTTTTTTTTTTCCTATATGGTTGTTGACATAAGAAATGTATGCCTTATTTGCCTATGACTAAGATCATCCAGCTTCCTAAATCATACTATTCTAAGACCTCATTACCCATGTTTTAAAAAATTGTACTTAAAGTGAAAATACTGAAAACAAGAACCAAAATTTCATAGTTATGAAAATAGTGGAAAGTAAATGTTTTATTGAGAGCTTGCCTGGAAAAAAATTAAAATATACATTTACTTAATCTTATATTTAATAACATTTATGTTTTAATTAAAACTATAGATTAATATCTTAGAATAAACAATTAATGAAAGAAGTATTGATTTTTGGGGGGAATTAGAGATCAATTTTTCCAACCAAATTATAAGATAATATTCTACTATATTTCTTATTTTGCATTTAATTTCACTGCATGAAAATAAAGAAGGTAATTTTTGCAAAACTATTTGAAGGCTTCATTTGCTTTCTAGAGGATTCCCCTAACATTATGATATATAAATTATCTTCTTGTGAAACATTTATCACGCCATCATATTTATCAGTTTTTCTCTTCCTTCAATTTTTAACTGATTTAATTCTACTAGATATTCAATTAGATATTCATTTACCAATGGCTCTGTTCTTTGATTCTTACTGTTTGCCAATAAAACTTTGATAATCTATGTGATATGTAATATTTTTGCGATTTATTTTACATTCAATTTGAATTCTATTAACTTTTCCTTTACTCAAATTTCTCTTGCTTTCTGACTACTATTTTCTTAAAGCCACCTGTTCTTGTTTATGAATGTGTGATTTTTTTGATTCTCCCAAGAATATTAATTAGAATAATTTTTAAAAGTTATTTTCTTCCAAATTTTCCCTGGTTCCTCCAGGGTTACTTGTGCTTCCTTTTATACTTCCAGTTTTTCTCAAATATCTGATGATGCTTGGTTTTCTATTCATATGTACAAATAAAGCACTATGTGGATTACTATAAGGCGCTATCAAGGAATTCTCTCATTATTAAGGTCTTTTTCTTTCATAGGCCTCCTGAAAGTCAGATCTAGCATCAAACTACTGGGTTATATTTTAGTGTTTATGGCAGAAATCAGGCACACAGTCACTCTTCTGTATATCAAAATAAAGATGGCTTTTCTGTGAGGTATCAGCTACTGTAACAATAGCACTAATCCATTTCTGGAAGATTATACTTTCTTTAGGCAATAGCACTTTGGTCTTTGCCTGCAGGTAAAGGCCAATATAGGGTGTTGTTGCTGATCCACACAGCTATTCTACAGTTTCTATCAGTTCCAAAAAAGGACATCCAACAGTAATTATACATATGAATTCATATTTATTTTTATTAATTTGTATAAATAAATTATAATATCTATTTTTCTGCCCTCCTACTCCCTGACCCTTCTCCCACCAATAATATATTTAATATATAAAATACATATTATATATATTTCTAAATCACATACAAAGACAACTGTCAATCTGTTCATAAAATATTGAGAAGTATAATGTATTTATTTTTGATAGAAAATAAGTAGGAATAGACATTAATGTTTTTTCTCTGTACCACATAGAATCATCTTATATATCTCTTTACATGGGCACACACAAACTTGGAAACAACTATGGTAGACCATCAATCATGTTGGTTTATAATTTTATTTCCATTCCACCTCTCTGGTAAAAGCAGCTCTAACCGCTCCTGAAGCATTGTGTGCATGCCCTCATCTGTGGCTCTTGCCATTGTAGATTATTCATCAGTATGGTCTCACCTTTCTTCCATCTTCCAGAATATGTGTCAGAGCTCTGGTGTTCTGATGCCTTTCTCATTTCCAGGGAATTTACACTTTTACTATCTTTCATACTTCATTACGATTATTCAGGGAGATTTTCCCCAAAAGGGGCTATAAAATGTGTGCTGCCTGTTGTCTTGAACCAGAAACCCTATCAACTGTTTTCATTCTCAGATTATAGACCTCCATTTTATTGTTAGACTATCAATCCGTATGAAGGGAAAATCACTTTTGTATCACTTAATATTGGCATTAGTTCCAAGCATACACTCTGAATATGAGCAGTAGGCCAAGTCACTAGGTTGTCATTCATTTGATTTTGAACAGATTATAGATGCTGAATTCAAGTAGTATTAAGACAAATGCATGGTATTAGGGAATTCTGTTGGACATAAATAGCTTTGCAATGCAGCATTTCAAGTTTAAGATATAATATAATGATTTAGACTGATGTTAGTCTTTTCTCTTGGTTGCAGCCCCATAATGACAAGCTTTCTTTTTAATGTTCAGGGCCTGCTGTGCCAGTAGTACTTTTAACAAAATACATTTGCTTTAGGCTTTCTGACATGGCTTCACACTGAGATAAACACAATTAACAAGATCTATTTAAATTCTGGCTCTTTGGTAATTGTTTATTAATGGGATTTTAAGATTCTTTTTTATTTCAAAATATTTCAGTCAGAGTTTTCATATGCTATGTGTTTTCATTTTTAACACCTGGTTATAATCTGTTTGGTCCATTTCTCAATGGCAAGAAGACAATCTCTACCCTCATAAAATAATCAAAGGGTCATCTTTCCTAAGCTTTTTGTAGAGGGACAATTATGAAGAAGAAAACTTAGTTGCAATAGACTTTGGAGATCAATGGATTCATAAAGAAGTTTAACATTCAAACAAATCATTTATTTTTGCTCTTGCTTAGTAAGTGGGAGTGCTATATATCTTTTTACTCTGATTTTAAACCATGCTATCAGTTATCATCATGAACCCACAGTAGGTAGCATACCATATTACTTACCATAGAAGTGACAGAGGGACACCTGAGTGGCTCAGTTGGTTAAGTGACTGCCTTCAGCCAGGTCATGATCCCAGGGTACTGGGATTGAGTCCTGCATCCGGCTCCCTGCTTAGCAGGGAGTCTGCTTCTCCCTCTGCCTCTGCCCCTCCTCTCTGCTCATGCTCTCTCTCTCTTTGACAAATAAATAAAATCTTAAAAAAAAGAAATGACATAAGAGAGTGATAACCCCCCCTTTTTTAAGATCAATTTACTTATTTTAGGGGAGGAAGAGACAGAGGGAGAGAGTCTTCAAGCGAACTCCCCACTGAGTGGGGAGCCCAACACAGG
Organism: Ailuropoda melanoleuca; assembly: GCF_002007445.2. Classification (NCBI taxonomy): domain Eukaryota; kingdom Metazoa; phylum Chordata; class Mammalia; order Carnivora; family Ursidae; genus Ailuropoda; species Ailuropoda melanoleuca. The sequence goes on along the minus strand of NC_048238.1, from coordinate 89,206,138 downwards.
GCTTAATCTCATGACCCATGAGATCATTACCTGAGCTAAAACCAAGAGTTGGTTGTTTAACTAACTGAGCCATCCAGGTGCCCCGCAAACATTTGGTTTTAAATACAGTTAATCTCAGTTCTACCACTTATAAGATGTGTAACTTTGGGCAATGCTTAACCACTATGAATTTGAGTTTTCTCATAACATAAAATGAGGATTATAACCATCCCAGAAATGCTCTAGTGGTTAAATAAGATAGCATATATAAAGTAATACAATTCCTAGCAAACAGTAGTTGCTCGATTGTATTTGTATTTAAATGTACTTTTTTGGGGGTTTATCTTTAAGTGGTATACTTCTTTGTCCAAGCAACAACAAAAAATTAAGCCTTGCCACCATGTAGAGTTTTCAGAAACTCAGGCCAGTGCTATTTCTGTTGTTTCAAATTTTAAGGTTTTGAAAGTTTGGATTCCTAGAGGTCATCTGGGGAAATGAATGTCTATAACATATCTTCTTGGGAGCCAGTGAAAAAATAAATAAATGATGATAATATAGCATCAGATAAACATAATACTTACTTACATCAGGCACAAACATACTAGTTGCATTCTGAGGAAACCCAGAGAACAAGGATGTCAAATAGTCAGAGGAACCAACAAGAGAAAGATATTTAAAAACACAGATTCCCCTATTCCGATTCCAAACATATTGAAACAGCATATTAGAGAATCAGAACCAGACATGTACATTTTTAAAGACTACAGATTATCTTGATGATGGAAGCCATTGAAACAGGGATGCACTAGTTAGAATCTCTATGCTATAGTTCTATCAAATCAGATTGTCAGAGTGCTACATATTTAAACAATACTAATATAGTTCCCTATGGAAATGCCTCAGTAAATATGAAGTTTCATATTTTCCCACTACTCTTATCCATGGTCATTAGTGAAAAGCATATAAAGACTATCCTTGATTTTATGTTGTAAAATTATCCAAGACAATATTTTGCTGCCTGATAACTTCTTATGTGAAGGATCACGTCAGTAATTTATCCCAAAGATGAAGGCTTAGACAGAGAGTTTGTCTTTATCTGAAAATCTGTATTGTTTGCTGCTATTAGAAAATGAGAGTTAGCCCATTAGTTTTCCTTTCTTTACTTTGACTGCCAGGAAGCTAAATATATCTCTACCACCTAAACACCAACCTCCATCTATTATTAGTTGTTGCCTGTTTTCCCTTGCTGTAATGATTATAATGCAGCTGTACCTCTTGTTAAAAGCCAGCTGAAGGGGCGCCTGGGTGGCACAGCGGTTAAGCGTCTGCCTTCGGCTCGGGGCGTGATCCCGGCGTTATGGGATCGAGCCCCACGTCAGGCTCCTCTGCTGTGAGCCTGCTTCTTCCTCTCCCACTCCCCCTGCTTGTGTTCCCTCTCTCGCTGGCTGTCTCTATCTCTGTCAAATAAATAAATAAAATCTTTAAAAAAAAAAAAGCCAGCTGAAGCAGTTTTATTTGGGAGAGTGGGGAGAACATATAGCAGAAATTTTAAAAAATGTAATTATTTGGCACTCCTAAGCATCATAGATCTCACCAGCTGAATTTTGCTGTGTAAAATCATGCCCTAATATTGACTTTTTAAATGTTTTACTCATTTTCCCATATAGGCTGCTTATAAACAGATATACTAATAACATTCTCTGTAATTTAGGATTTCTCATACCATAATTTTGTAGGACAGCACTAACATATTTAACTGAGCCCTATTTTCTTTTGCTCTAAAAGCTTTCTTATAGGCAATGTGATTTTTTTAAAAGAAAAAGAGCTTTAACACTTAAAGGAATTGCCTTTAATATATCATGGTGTTAGCAAGTATACAACCAAGACGATTGGGAAATGGTGTAAAACTCAAGAAGAAGTAATGGTACGTTGAGTACTTTTGCACATGGAATCACAGGAAATCATTTAATCTTGCTCTATATCCAAGACTCCTTGAATACGTTGAGAAGAGTAAACCTGGTTTTATTTGATAGCTTAGGCCATGCATACTTATTACACCACACGTCAAAAATGTCAATGCTACTTTCCCACTGACTGATGCCTCTTCTCTCCTCTTCTCTCCTCTCTCTCCTTCTTTAGCCTTTACACTTCCTTCCCCTTACACCTTCTCTCTTTTCCCCTACCATCATATCTCTGTTGTCATTTTTTACTCCTGTTCATCCCCTTTTCTTTTCCTTTATACACTGGAGTAAAATTTATGTGCCTTAATTGGGCCCAGTAAGAACTTAAGGATAAAGCAGTTTCTAACTCTAATTCTAAAAGGAGAATTGCAATTTGAAAGTAAGCTTTCTCAGAGACCTCAATGTTCCCAGAAATAGTTCTGGCTCTCTCTTGGATGTTGGGCCATTGCTGTTTCTCTTCATTGTTACATTTAAATATTTATACCAGAGAAACTTTGCCAAGTTCATAATAAGCACAAAAGAAAATGAATTCATTATGCTCAGGGTGATCACTTTTACCACAAAGTCTACTACAGGGCAGCTGCTTGTTTTCACTGTTCATTTTCTTGGATAAGTCAGGTAGGCAGCTGGGTTTTTTTAAGACATTTTTGTTCATTTATGTTCCTTCAAATTGAAAATTCATCATCACATTTCCTTTTGAATTTTAGCCTGGAACTCACAATTCTATCATTAGAAAAATCTTCAGATCACTAATTCAAAAAAGTATAAATAACTACACATTCTAGGCATTTTAAACACATGAAAAACTATGCACGATAAGTTACCTTAATTCATTAGAGCTTAGGTAAAACAAGATTCTGTTTTATGTAACTGCAGTATGTCCTCATAATTCCTGTTCAAGATAAAATATGGCTACTGACATAACATCATCATAAAATTATATGGTGTTCTTCACTTTATGCAAAGGGTGTATTACTGCCTGTATGGGTGTGGCTAGGCATGTGATTTCCCACCCTCTGATACAATCATCTAATAGTAAGTGGTTGAATACTTTCTTCGGCTATGTCTGCGCAATACTAAAACATCCGGCCAATTCAATGGGGAAAGTTCAAACTGGTAATTTGGCATCATATAGCCTAAACAGTGGGTTGATTGAACTTTTCAATTTGCTCTGGATTGTTTAGACTTTGTGTAGACAGACTTAGCAGTAATATAGACATATTTAAGTTTCTTTTTTAATTGGGTTATGTGAAGCAGATCATTTTAACTAAACCAAACAGTAATTTCAATAGGAGTTTAAAGGAAATTATATAATGTAAATCTCAATGAAACTGTGATTGTGTTGCTAATTTCTGTTTGCTATTTTATTTTATTTTTATTTCTTAATGAAGATGACAGTATTGGCATTGCCATAAAATGTGACTTCTTTTTTCCAGGAGGTGAGTGAGGAAGGATTTCAACCAAGCTGTTCACACTTTTTGAGTAAGGTTAAAAAGCAGAAAATTGTTTTGTTTTGTTTTGTTTTAGATATTCAGATGTCTCTCTTTGTGCTACATCAACAGCTGGATAGAATCCATCACCCAGCCCTCATTATCATCATATAAGCACTCACAGTTTAGGGAACACAATTACCAAAGTCTCAATTTTAAAAAATAAAATGATTTTTTTTCTGTGAGTTAAAGTTCAGATATTTCTTACCTTATGACAATATATGATTTTTTTATTTGATATGTAATCATAATTTTGCTATAATATTTTATAAATATGTGTTTTCTTGTTTTCTTATAGAGAGTGAGTGGTGTTTGTCTCATTCCTTTTGGAAGATTAGTCTATTTTCATTAAAAGGAAAGGAAATGTGAAGGATGTATAATACAAAGATTCTGTTTCACATAATAAGCATATAATAAATATTTGTTAAATGTATTAATTATTCAGAATCACAATTCTGAATAATGTCCAAATAATGTGTCCTATTAACCAAATAATTTAGGGAAATACTATTATAAATCATATTTCATCAATATAGTGATGTCTCAAGCCAAATGATAAGTTTTATAGCCAAGAAAAGGTCAAACGAAAATGATTTCTTTCTTGGTGAAAAAAATTAGGTCAGAACATTTAATTAACCAAAAACCTAAACATATCTAAGCCTGTCAAACCAAAGATATTTTCTGTGGTAAAAACATAGCTTGACCCACTCAGCAAAATCTCAGTTGACTCCATGCTTGACAAAGACAAACTGTCTCTAATCACTTTATTCTGTTACTGATGGACTCATTATTAGAATGGAAGTACCATAACAGTTAATTTCAGACATCAGATATAGAATGTGAGTAAGTCTTTCACATCTTCTAATTTTATTTATTAGTACACATTTTGCCTTTATCATTGATGTTGAATGATAGTTTACTCTCTTTTCTTATCTTTTGGTGTCTAAGTCAGATTCCCTTGCTGGCTCATAAACACCCTGAGGGCAGTGATCATATCAAACGCATCTTTTGTTTCTTCTAGTTCTGTAGTAGGCATTCTACATCTACAGAAATTTTTTAAAGGTTTAATAAATTTTGCTGAATTGATCAGCAGTGAAATAAATATTTATGAAATGTTCTGTTTTTTGTACTATTGAAAGAGCAGTCTACCAAATATATGAGATCAAGAACACTAGATTTAGTTTTGTCAATAATAAAGTTGATTATTTTTGTGATACATAGGCATAAGGTATGACTGAGATAATCCAAAAATGCCTATTCAAAAATTAATTTCCAATATCTTCCTACAGCTGCTTTTAGAGATCTGGTGATAAATAATAAAACAATCTGATTTGTTTCAACTTATTTTCCTTGCTTTTCTTTTTCACTATCTGTTAGATATGCTAATGAACAGTGAAATTGCCAAAGAATGAATAGTAGCAAGAAAAGAAAATAGAAGGCATGAATAAATTACAAAAAAAGGGGAGAGGGGATAGATACCTGAGAATTATTATTACCATTTGAATGGGTATTATGCAGTGATGAATTTTATATTCTATGGTTTGGCCCTGTCCATCAGTTCTCTGAAATAAAAATGCTCAGGGGCAGATTTGACCAAACTTCTATCAAATAAATAATCCATGTAGACCAGTAAATGGAAACGATAGTTGCTTTATTACCAACAATAGTAATACTGTCTCTGATTAAGGCTTCACTTACATTTAAAAAATTGCAAACATAAAAAAACATGAACATCTTAGAATCTGAGGACTAGAAGAGATTTACAGAAGTCATTTAGTACATTGTCCTTCAGGTGAGTGTAACACCAAAATGAATATGAACAGATTATTTTTCTTAGGTACTATAGGCATTAAAATTGGAGATATACTAGAGTTTCACTCTATAGGGCCTCATATAAACACTCCTGTCAGGATCACATATTGACTTCTTATTAGACAAATGCAACGTACTTTCATTAATTTTTAGTCCTTACCTCATTAAGATCTCTTAGTAGCCTTTAATATGGTTGGATGTACTCCTTCTTGAAATAAAGCATACTTCCAGCATAATACCATTCAAAGATTTTACACAATGTTTAAAATAAAATCCAAAATCCTTTATATAGCCTACAAGAAGCATGATCTGGCTCTTGCCTACCTCAAATACCTAATCTTGTTCCACTTTCTTCCTTACTAATTATGCAGCTTCACAAGCCTTTTTTTATTTTCTGAAATATACCAGTCAGGACCTTTGCATATACTATTAAATATGTTAATACATGTAAAGCACTCAGCACAGAATCTAAAACATAATAAGTTTTCAATAAAAATACTTACATTTTATTACTTATTGTTTATTAATATTTAATCCTCATAAAACCCTATAGGTGGGTCTTATTATTCCATTTAATAGTGAAGGAGAACTGGTGCACAGAGAGGATAACTTCCAAGTTGCAAGACCACATAGTCAGTAAATGGTGAAGTGGTAGGGTTGGAATACAAACTTTGCAAGTCTGGCTTCAGAGACCAAACTTTTAACCACCAGCCTATAAAGATGGTAATCTATTGATCCTTCTTTATAGACTAAGACTATACAAGGCTACACAGCTAATGAGTAACAGATCTTTATCAGGAATGTTTGATTCTAAAACTTATGTTTCTTTTTTTTTTTTAAAGATTTTATTTATTTATTCAACAGAGATAGAGACAGCCAATGAGAGAGGGAACACAGGCAGGGGGGAGTGGGAGAGGAAGAAGCAGGCTCATAGCAGAGGAGCCTGATGTGGGGCTCGATCCCACAATGCCGGGATCACGCCCTGAGCCGAAGGCAGATGCTTAACCGCTGTGCCACCCAGGCGCCCCTAAAACTTATGTTTCTTAATGGGAAAGAAAATGATGAGCAATGTTTATTAGCTAGAAAATTCTGTGTGGCCTACCCTGGTTGCAGAAATGAATTTTAACTCAGAGGAAAGTTTATATAATAGCTATGTAATAGGTCTGAAGCTAAATAAAGGGCAAATTGGTAGAAAGTACCTAAAGTAAACTGGGCCTTGGGGAGGAGAGAGAGGGAATAACTTCTAAGAGCCTCCATCCTTTAAATAATAGTTTACCACAACTCATCCTATTCTTATTTCCACTCATGATTGCTTGAAAAGTTTGAAAGTGGAAATGAACTGTTGTGCTTGAAGCAAGATTTAAGGAGAGAGTAAGCATGTTGTTAATTAGTTTATCTCTGCTTTTATAATCGCTTCTATAACCTGTAATCCTCAGTGAGGATTACTTAAATCTAACAAATTGGCTGGCCATTTGGAAGTCAGCATTAACATGGCTGTCTCTTGTCATTCTGGAGATTTATGGGGTTGCTCCCACACCTTCACTATCTTCCCCAAAATTGTGCTGAAATTACTGTGAATGTTATTTAAAAAGTTGGGGATTTACATAGCTCATCTCTGCATCATCAGTATATAAACACACACACACACACACACACACACACACACCAGCAAGCCAAAGTAATATCTGATATCTTCCCAATTTTCATCTCTCTCAAGGAATATCATGAAAAATATAAATAAATTTAAAAAGTACTGGAAGGTGCATTAAAATGACTCTGACTTGCATCTCTAGAAAGTCAACTGGAGGGCCTTGAGCAGAGAACTGACATTATGTGACTTAAATTTAACTGGACTACTGTGACTGATGTGTGGAGAACTTCAAGTAGAAGCAGAGGTACCAGTTAGAAGGCTCATTCTGAATAACAGTGGCTTGGATTAAATGCCAAAAGTGAAGACAGTGAGAATTGTTGGATTCTGGATATATTGTTTTATTTATTTACTTAGAAATTATCAACCCCCCAAAATAATTGAAAGAACTATATAATGAATATCCATATACTATTTACTGAGATTCAGCACCTGTGACATTTTGACATACATTTTGCTGTCTTTCTCTCCTCACCCCATACACACACTACTTTTTTGTTAAACCATCCAAAAACAGGCTACAGACATCATGACACTTCACCACTAAACACCTATTTCACCAGGCATCTCCTAACAACAAAAACCATCCCCTATACAACTACAGCAGTATTACCTTACCTATGAAAGTCAATATTACTTCAAAATCATTATTCAGCATAGAGTTCCTACCCAAATTATCCCAGTTGTCAAAATATGTACTTTATAGGTCTTCGTTTTTATGTTTTTCAATCCAGCAACTGTGCAAGTTTCATACATGGCATTCAATTCTAATGTATCTTTGTTCTCCTCCAATCCAAACAAAGCCCCTCCACTTCCTCTGTTTCTCATGGCATTGAATACTTTATTTTTTTTAAGATTTTATTTATTTATTTGAGAGAGAGAGAGAGAGCTTGCACATGAACAAGGGGGAAGGGCAGAGGGAGAGGGAGAAGCAGATTCCCCGCTGAGCAGAGAGCCCAATGCAGGGCTCAATCCCAAGACCTTGAGATCATGACCTGAGCCAAAGGCATATGCTTAACTGACTGAGCCACCCAAGTGCCCTGGCATTAAATATTTTAAAGAATTCAGGCCAATTGTTCTACATAACACCTTACATTCTGGATTCATCTAACATGTAATTATGTTTAGGTGAAAAATTTCCAGCAAAACACCTTATAGGTGATATTGTGTGCTTCTCACTGCATAACACCAGGGGGTACAGAAATGTCAGGCTATTTTACAACTGGAGAATCTAAACATGAATGCTTGGTTAAAGTAGTGACTTAATATTCCAAAGTGGAATTTCCCCCTTATAATTAATAAGTACACTATGAGGTAATATTTTTGAACCATGTAAATATCCTGTTTACTAACAACATTTCACTGAACAGTTTTATCATCCAATAATGATTTTATTTCACAAATTAACATTACACAAGGGGTTACATAATGGTGATCTAATCCTGTTATCCCTTCTATATTTTTAGCTGTCATCCTTCATCAAAGAAATTTCCTGTCTGTGTCTTTCCTTCCCAACCTCATGATTTTTGTTATGGATTCATTATTTTTTAATTCAATTTAATGTCATCATTACTCTTTTTGATGTCCAAATTATTGCAAATGTATTTAGTGGGAGCCACCTCAAGCTGGTTCCTGTGTCTGTTTGACATGACCCCATGAGTGTTTTAGTTCATCCTTACTTTCTGTCTCAAGGTCTTTTTGTCAAAAAAAAAAACACAAAAAAAGGATGAGTCAGAAACCAATGAAAATGATAACCTATAGGATTAGGGTGGAGGATGCAGGGATGGAAAGGGAAACTTTTATGATTATATCTTTATATAGCTTTGATTTTTGTACCATATAAATGTTTTTAAGATTTAAACAATAAAATTAAATTACAAAGATGAATAAATCAGACTCTAAAATTTAAAAAAATTAACCAGATTATAAATTATATCAAATAAGTAGCATAAGCACATAGAGAAAAAAATCTTAACTTGTATAACATTTAAAATAGCAATCTGACTGCACTCTGGCAAGAATATAAAAAAAATATAGGGGAGCCTGGGTGGCACAGCGGTTAAGCGTCTGCCTTCGGCTCAGGGCGTGATCCCGGCGTTATGGGATCGAGCCCCACATCAGGCTCCTCCGCTATGAGCCTGCTTCTTCCTCTCCCACTCCCCCTACTTGTGTTCCCTTTCTCACTGGCTGTTTCTATCTCTGTCAAATAAATAAATAAAATCTTTAAAAATCTTAAAAAAAAGAATATAAAAATATAAAGAAATATTGAACTTTTCTCATTATGTTTGCTTTCAGAACTCATATTAGTTTAGTATTCTAAAACTGTGTATATTCTAGGATAGAGAGAATATTGATCTTTTTGGGAGGCAGGGTTCTCACTGTGGAATAAAGGAAATACAAATACGGAATGGGGTACTTCTTAGCTATGTTCACTGAAAAAGTCTAAAAGCAATGAAACACCCATAGCAATGAGTATATGTAGTAACAAGCTCTTAGTACTTAAATTATATTTCCCCACTGCAAGGAACCAAGGTTTCTTGAAAAAACGGCTGAATGGCAGGGAAAGCACACAGTTCTGGGTAAATTTTAAAGCTTAGAATCCACTAGATTTGCAGAAAGTTTGGTTTGGGGGAGGTAAGAAAAAAAAGGAGTCAATAAGGACTTCCAGTTTTGAGGCCTGAACAACTGAATAAATGAACTCAGTCATTTACTGAGTTCAGGAACACTGCAAAAGGAGTGTATTTGGATGGGGAAAGCAAACATTTAGCTTGGCTATGTGAAATATTCTATGACCATCATGCCTTCAAGTGCACATGCTGTGTGGGCAATAAAATATGTGAATCTAGGAAAGAAATATAGGTGGAGATATAAACCTAGAAATCATCCACATACATATGGTGTTTAAATACTTGGAACTGGATTAAATCATCTAAAGAATGAGTTTAGATAGAGGAGAAGATTGAGGTTTGAGCCTTAAAATATCCAAAGTTTAGGTAGAGGGTGAGACAGAGGAGTATTCAGTAAAGTAAGTGGAAATGCAGGAAACAGTATTTTCTCAGAAGCCAAGAGAAGAAAGTCTTTCAAGTAAACAGACTTATTCCTTTCCTTCATCTACATTTTCTTCTTCTTCCCCTTCCTTCTTCTTCTTTTTTTGTTTGATTGTTTGTTTCAGGATATACTATATACTTTCCATGTTTGGAAAACTTCATGTCTGAAGTTTTCTTTTAAAACGTATAATAATTTTAATAATGTTTTTTGCAGTATATTCCAGGAGAAGCCTTTGATTTAGTCTTCTAGATCATAAATTTAGTAGTTAGGTATGCCAATTCTGCCATTTCAGTCCTCCTACTGATTTTTAAAATATCAGCTATTGTGTTTTTAATTTCCCATAATTATTTAGAGTTTTCTGCTTATTTCATTATCATAGAAGCCCATTTTAGAATTCAATACGTTCTTGATCTTAAGGACATATTAAATTGGTTCTAAAGATTCTCATCTGTTTTATTTATTTATAATTTAGACTTGGTTTGCTTGAGAATGGTTTCTCTGGTCAATGTGTGCCCTTTTAATTTCTGTTGTTTTCTTACAAAAGTGTGATGAATCTTGGTTTTTAGCTCATTTTCACAAATGAAGAGTTTTATTTGACCACATTCAGTAGATAGAACGAATTTTCCTAGCGTTTGTGATACTAACTCTTTCACTAGTAGTGAACTGAGCTTCTGTACTTATTGTGGCACATTCTGTCAGTAAGGGCCACCGCCCACACACCCCAACACTTTTAAACTAATTATCCCCTTGATCATCCCCATAAGCTATCGATGCCCTCCTGCCTAATCAGTTCTGTCTCTAATTTGGGGGTTAGTCCAGATTCTTCTGTGAAGCTCATGTTTCATCTGTTTCTGTTTCAACATGTTTTATGTTGCAGTTCTCTGTCCTTGTTTTCACTGTCAACCTGGTCCCATCTACTTCCTAATATGTAGACATCTCTCAGAGGTTTTGGTTTATTAATGCTACCTTCACTGTTTTCCAGTGTTGTTATTAATTTATTCTTATTTTACGTTTCTGCTGTCATTTTGATGGGATTTGGGATATAAAATGTTTAAAGATTGTTTCAATAATAATAGCTAATGTTTATTGAATACCACTCTCCTCTTTTATTCCTGAGAATTGTGCTCACCAAACTGTCTACAACTGAACACTATAAAAATAATAATAGCTAATCCTTACATAGTACTTATTGTCTGCTACACACTCTTATAGGTATGTGGAATGTATTAACTCATTTGATCTTGACACAGTCTTATGAATTTGGTGCTACTATTTTCCACATTTTACAAATGAACTTATTCCCTAACATATGCATTTTATTCATTTATAAATTATATGCCTATATTAGTGTACTGATTATCAAGTACATCATAAAGCTCCACAAAAATATAAATTTTTAAGAAGATTATAATTAAATATACATTCTAATATTTTCTTTCTACATTCCAAAGGATCATCTTCACCAGGCACTGAAATGCCTACAAATCACTGTAGAGGCTTTTTCTTTCCTTTGCTCCTGCCCCACCTCCAGCACATCCACCTTACCTTTCTCCTCCCTGCCCCAAGCAGCTTGCAACTCCCCACCCAGCCCCCCACCTGGCAGACCTCCCCTTCCTCCAGCATCTCCTTCTTTTCCTCCAAACTCTGCAGGTCTCTCTTCCCCTTCTACCCTTATTACAATCCACATCCCCTCACCCTTACCATAAATTCAGCCCCTGTACTTTCAAGCCACCTCTTCCAAGCGCAGGATTGGCCCTGCACCACCCAAACTGTACTGGGGAGTGCCCCTTCCCTGGCCTCTGTGCACCCATACCTGTGGTGCCCCTGCCTTAGACCTTCCTCCACTCTGCTACCTGGGGGTGAGGGGGTCTTTGCAGACCTCCATTGAGTTTCCTGGCCTCAGGGGGTGGTGAAGTGGATCCTGCCCCAGGTCCAACCTCATTTCAGATTGAAACCCTGCTGGGGGAAGGGGAGACCTGGTGGCAGGGAGGCCTGGAGGCAGGGTGGAACCAAAGCCTTAACGTCCAAGTCCTGATTGAGCCTTGTTGGCAGTATTCAGCATTGGAGAGTTGGGAAGAAGTTGTACAGCATGCTCTGTTGCGACATAGTGATGGTTGAGGCCCAACTTTCTGTCCAACAGAATGGCTTTGAGACTATTTCTATAAAAGTCTTTCCGTTTGTTTCCAGGTGGGCCTAGAAAAGCATTGAGGCAAAACAATTGGTAATTTGCACCTCTCAAGCCTTTCACACTAGCTTATATACTAGAATGGCTTTGCATAGTATTTGTTTACTTTTGACATACCTTGACAATCTCCAAAACTGTATGCATTTTAAAAAATATGGAGTATCCAGATTAGCCTTCCAAGATAACTATTTTAAGTGGGCTAATAGTTATTTGTGTATTCAAATTCTGGAGTGTTTGTATTCTTTAAGAAAAACCACTTGAATTACTTCATCTCTACCCACTATACCTCCAGGTCCATAGACTATGTATTCTCACAGGAATCAATGGTTGGTTGGGCATATTAATTAGTCAAGAACTAATGACTTAGTGGCTACCAATGGCATTTCATTCATTGATCACACCAAAACAATATCAGTCAGACATCTATTCCCAGAAGACAAACACAGTGCCAGAATGACTGCCAAGATGATCAAATATTTCATGGATGTCACTGGCTTGCTGACTGGCTGCCTACCTTTTTCCTTGGATTCCTTATTCACCTAGGAAATTTTTAAAAAATGCGTCAGCCAGAGCTAAACAGACTCAAATTGTAACTACTCAAATGTGTGGAACTGCTGAATATGCTTAATGTTGCCACAAGTTTATAGCTATGTACAGAGCATCCTTTGTTTGAGCCTTGTCCCCTAAAACCAGAACTGTTGAATAAAATTTTAAAATTTTTATATAGAAGTAGAAAATAAATAAATACACTTAACTTTAGGGAAAAGTAATACATATTTTAGAAAATTATTATGGTGTATATATACATCAATATGAACATGTCAGTGGCACAACACAGGATATATAATTAAAAAAGTGTATACAGAAACAAAGGTGAAGATTAAAAATCAAACCAAGCAAATCAATAACTCCCAGTGGTAACTGGCAATCAGTTCTTAAATTCTACTCTTCTTGCACCCTTGAGCCAAAAATAACGTTCAGCACAGGAAACTAAAGATTTTACTTTTTTTCTTTTCTTTCTGAAGTTGTAAATTTCTTTTTCTGGGCCAGAACTTCTACTAAGAATCATTGACTAAAACCACTGAATGGCAACCACTCTAACCCCTCTATCCACTAACCTACTCTTCCCTCAGATCTCCAGTTATTATTCTTCACTGGTTTGTTAGTTTCCTAGGGCTGCCAGAACAGAGAACCATGAACTGACTTATAAAAGAGAGCAGAAATGTATTGCCTCACAGCTCTGGAGGCTAGATTTTTGAAATCAAGGCATTAACAGGGCAATGCTCTTCTTGAAATCTGTAGTAAGGATACTCTCTTTAATTTTACAGCTTCTATAGACCCCCGAAGTCTCTTGGCTTTGGAAGCATAATTCTAGAATCTGCCTCCATGTTCACAAAACATTTTCCTTATGTCTTTTCACATTATCTTCCTTCTATGTGTGCCTGTGTTCAAATTTCCCTTTTTGTAGGAACACCAGTCACATTGGGTTAAGGTCCACCCTAAAGACATCATTTTAACTTGATTACCTCTTTAAGACCCTATTTCCAAACAAGTTCACATTCTGATGTATGGGGGGGTTAGGACTTCAATATACCATATATTTTTCTGGAGGCAAGGCACACAATTCAACACATAACAAGTGGTACAACCAGGTTCCCTTCCCCATATTCACTACTCTTGCCAAATGTCCCTTCTAAAGTATGGTGTCTATGACTGAACACTCCACTGCAAAAGAGGTCCATTTAGAGGAGAGTGGACTGATGCCCAACCCCCTTTAGTCTGGACACTGTATATTATTAGTATAGCCAAAGAGGCACTGATTTATCCTTACCAGTTAATGTTCTTGAACCCCAAGTCTTCTGTACAGAGACTGCTGTCAACTCAGGCCTCCCTCAACCAAAATAAAATATGTTGATTTTTTCATTTAAATATATGATTTTACATTTTTCCCTGTGCAATTGTCTTTTTTAAAAAACTTATACAGTTTCTTTTTTTTTATGTTCAGTTAGCCAGCATATAGTACATCATTAGTTTTTGATGTAATGTTCAATGATTCATTAGCTGCGTATAACACTAGTGCTCATCACAACACATGCCCTCCTTAATACCCATCACCTAGTTACACCCTGTGCCCACCCCCTTCCCTCTGAAACCCTCAGTTTGTTTCCCAGAGTCCAGAGTCTCTCATGGTTTGTCTCCCTCTCTGATTTCTTCCCCTTCAGTTTTCCTTCCCTCCCCCTCTGGTCCTCCATGCTATTTTTTATGTTCCACATATGAGTGAAACCATATGATACCTGTCTTTCTCTGCTTGACTTATTTCACTTAGCATAATAACCTTTAGTTTCCTCCATGTTGATGCAAATGGTGTCCATCCTTTCTGATGGCTGAATAATATTCCATTGTATATATGGACCATATCTTCTTTATCATTCATCTGTTGAAGGGCATCTCAGCTCCTTCCCCAGTTAGGCTACTGTGAACATAGCTGCTATGAACATTGGGGTGCAGGTGACCATTCTTCTCACTACATCTGTATAGTTAGGGTAAATACCCAGTAGTGCAATTAACTTCTTGAGGAACCTCCATTCTGTTTTCCAGAGTGGCTGTACCAGCTTGCATTCCCACCAACAGTGTAAGAGGGTTCCCCTTTCTCCACATCCTTACTAACACTTGTTTCCTCCCTTGTTAATTTTTGCCATTCTAACTGGTGTAAGGTGGTATCTCATTGTGGTTTTGATTTGTATTTCCCTGATGGCTAGTGATGTTGAACATTTTTTCATGTGTCTGCTAGCCAATTGTATGTCTTCTTTGGAGAAGTGTCTGTTCATGTCTTCTGCCCATTTCTTGACTGGATTATTGTTTTGTGGGTGTTGAGTTTGAGAAGTTTTTATAGATCTTGGATACCAGCCCTTTATCTGATATGTCATTTGTAATTATCTTCTCCAATTCCATGGATTGCCTCTTCGTTTTGTTGACTGTTTCCTTTGCTGTGCAAAAGCTTTTTATCCTGATGAAGTCCCAAATGTTCATTTTTGCTTTTCTTTCCCTTGCCTTTAGAGACATGTCTTGAAAGAAGTTGCTGTGTCCAGTGTCGAAGTGGTTACTGTCTATGTTCTTCTCTAGGATTTTGATGGATTCTTGTCTCACATTGAGAACTTTATTTCATTTTGAGTTTATCTTTGTGTGTGGGGTAAGAAAGTAGTCCAGTTCATTCTTGTGCTTCCGGTTGTCCAATTTTCCCAACACCATTTGTTGAAGAGACTGTCTTTTTTCCATTGGATATTCTTTCCTGCTTTGTAGAAGATTAGTTGACCATAGAGTTGAGGGTCCATTTCTGGTCCATTTCTGTTTTAGTGCCCATACCATGCTGTCTTGGTGACCACAGCTTTGTAATATAGCTTGAAGTCAGGCATTGTGATGCCCCCATCTTTGGTTTTCTTTTTCAACATTCCCCTGGCAATTCAGGGTCTTTTCTGGTTCCCTACAAGTTTTAGGACTGTTTTTCTCCACATCTGTGAAAAATGTCAATGGTATTTTGATAGGGATTGCATTGAAAGTGTAAACTGCTCTGGGCAGTGTAGATATTGTAATGATGTTTATTCTTCCAATCCATGAGCATGGAATGTTTTTCTATCTCTTTGTGTCTTCCTTGATTTCTTTCATAAGTGTTCTGTAGTTTCTAGAGTACAGATACTTTACCTCTTTGGTTAGATTTATTCCTAAGTATCTTATGGGTTTTGGAGCTATTGTAAATCAAATTGATTCCTTAATTTCTATTTCTTCAGTTACATTGTTAGTGTATAGAAATGCAACTGATTTCTGTGCATTGGTTTTGTATCCTGCCACATTACTGAATTGCTGTATGAGTTCTAGCAATTTTGGGGTGGAGGCTTTTGGGTTTTCCACATATAGAATCATGTCACCTGCGAAGAAAGTTTGACTTCTTCTTTGCCAATTTGAATACATTTTATTTCTTTTTGTTATCTGACTGCTGAAGCTGGGACTTCTAGTACTATGTTGAGCAATAGCGGTGAGAGTGGGCATCCCTGTCATGTTCCTGACCTTAAGCGAAAAGCTCTCAGTTTTTCCCTATTGAGAATGATATTTGCCATGGGCTTTTCATACATGGCTTTTATGAAATTGAGGTGTGTTCCTTCTATCCTTATACTTTGAAGAGTTTTAATCAAGAAAAGATTATGTATTTTGTCAAATGCTTTTTCTTCATCGATTGAGAGGGTCATATCATTCTTGTCTTTTCTTTTATTAATGTGCTCTATCACATTGGTTGATTTATAAATATTGAACCACCCTTACATTCCAGGAATAAATCCCACCTGGTCGTGGTGAATAAGCCTTTTAATGTACTGTTGGATCCTATTGGCTAGAATCTTTTTGAATATTTTAGCATCCATGTTTATCAGTGATATTGGTCTGTAATTCTCCTTTTTGATGGGGGTCTTTGTCTGGTTTTGGGATCCAGGTAATTCTGGCCTCATAGAATGAGTTTGGAAGTTGTCCTTCTATTTCTATTTTTTTGGAACAGATTCAGTAGAATAAGTACAATTTCTTCTTTAAATGTTTGGTAGAATTCCCCTGTTTCTTCCTGTTTCAGTTCTTGGTCACTTACAAGTTTCTAGGAAGGCATCCATTTCTTCCAGATTGCTTAAGTTGTTGGCTATAGTTGCTGATAATTATTTCTAATAATTGTTTCTATTTCCTTGGTGTTAGTCATAATATCTTGTTTTCATTCATAATTTTATTAATTTGGGTCCTTTACCTTTTCTTTTGGATAAGTCTGGCCAGTTGTTCATCAATGTTATTAATTCTCTCAAAGAACAAGCTCCTGGTTTTGTTGATCTGTTCTACATTTCTTTTGGTTTCTATTTCATTTATTTCTGCTCTAACCTTTATTAATTCTTTTCTCCTGCTGTGTTTAGGCTTTATTTGCTGTTCTTTCTCCAGGTCCTTTAGGTGTAAGGATAGCTTGTGCATTTGGGATTTTTCTACTTTTTTTAAGAGAGGCTTAGATGGCTATGAATTTCCCTCTTAGAACCGCCTTTCCAGTATCCCATAGGTTTTGGACTGCTGTGTTTTCATTGTCATTGGTTTCCTTGAATTGTTTAAGTTCTTCTTTAATTTCCTGATTGACCAAAACATTTTTTTAGCAGTATAGTCTTTAACTTCCAAGTGTTTGAGTTCCTTCCAAATTTCTTAGTGTGAGTCAGTTCCAGTTTCACAATGTTGTGGACTGGAAATATGCATGGGATAATCTCAATCTTTTGGTATCAGCTGAGACCTGTTTTGTGACCCAGTATATGGTCTATTCTGGAGAAAGTTCCATGTGCCCTCAAGAAGAATATGTACTCTGTTGTTTTAGGATGGAATGTTCTGTATATATCTACAAAGTCCATCTGGTCCAATGTGTGATTCAAAGCTCTTGTTTCTTTGTTGATCTTCTGTTTAGATGATCTGTCCATTGCTGTGAGTGGAGTGTTTAGGTCTCCTACTATTAACATATTATTATACATATGTTTCTTTATTTTGGTTATTAATTGGTTTATGTAGTTGGCTGCTCCCATGTGGAGGGCATAGAAATTTACAATCATTAGGTCTTCTTGTTGGATAGACCCTTTAAGTATATAGTGTCCCTCTACATCTCTTACTACAGTTTTTGGTTTAAAATCTAATTTATCTGATATGAGACTTTCTACCTCAGCTTCCTTTTGAGGTCTGTTGGTGTGGTAAGTGGTTCTCCATCCCCTCACTTTCAATCTGGAGGTGTCTCAGGTTCAAAATGAATCTCTTGTAGATAGCATACGGATGGGCACTGCTTTTTTATCTAATCTGGCACCCTGTTTCTCTTGAGGGGAGCATTCAGCCTGAATACTCAAGAGAGTAACTCTTGAAAGATATGAATTTAGTACCATTGTATTGCCTGTAAAGTCCCTGTTTCTGTAGGTTTTTTGTTTCTTTCTAGTCTATGTGACTCTTGGGGTTTCTCTTCACTTACAGAATACCCCTTAATATTTCCTGAAGGGCTGGCTTTGTGGTCACATATTCTTTCAGTTTCTGCCTGTCCCCAAAACTCTTTATCTCTCCATCCATTCTGAATGACAGTCTTGCTGGATAAAGTATTTTTGGCTGCATGTTCTTTTCATTTGGTACCCTGAATATGTCCTGCCAGCCCTGTCTGGCTTGCCAGGTCTCTGTGGACAGGTCTGACGTTATTCTCATGTTCCACCCTCTGTATGTAAGAAATCTCTTCCCCCTAGCTGCTCTCAGGATAGTTTCCTTGGCTCTAAGATTTGTAAGCTTCACTATTACATGTTGAGGTGTTGATCTGTTTTATTGATTTTGGGAGGGGTCCTCTCTGCCTCTTGGACACAAATGCTTGTTTCCTTCCCCAAATTAGGGAAGTTCTCAACTACGATTTGCTGAAATATACCTTCTAGACCCTCTGTCTCTTCAGCCCCTCCAGGATCCCAATAAATCTGATATTGGAATGTTTTTTGAGGCATCATTGATCTCTTTAAGTCTGTTCTCATGGGCTTTTAGGTGTTTATCCTAGGACTCCTTGGCTTCCTTCCTTTCTTTCAACTTATCTTCTAGATCACTAATGTGTTTTTCTGCCTTATTTACCCTGACTGTTAGAGTAACCAGTTTAGACTGTATCTTATTCATAGCTTTTTTAAGTTCAGCCTGATAAGATCTCCTTTCTGCCCTTAGAGATTCTATATTGTCACTAATGCTTTTTTCAAGCCTAGTTATTGACTTCATGATTGCTATCCTGACGTCTGTCTCAGACATCTTGCTTATATCCATATCCCTTAGTTCTGTGGCAGAGGATATTGTCTCTGTTTCTTTTCTTTGTTGGGAGTTTCTCCTTCTAGTCAAGGGATGGCTGAGCAAATGGACAGAGTCCAAAATATCAACCATGACCCAAGTTAGATGCACCCTAGCAAAATCCAGAGTTACCAGACAACTTCATTGAAAAAAAACTAAAATGAAACACAAGATTAGAATTAAATAATTGAAAAAATAAAAAAATTAAAAATTAAAGAAAAATTTTTAAAAATTTAAAAGAGGGGAAGGGGTTATAATCTCTCAGTGTGGTCAAAGCAGGGTGTTTCAGTTGTTCCTGGGTGTATTCTGGTTTGTGTGTTAAAGAACACTATGTCCCAAAATTACTAGGAAATTAAAAGTTGTATATATAAAAAGGTAAAACTGAGTAGAGTGAAACACGGGCTAAAATAAAGCATATATCTATAAACAACATAAGTGTATAAAAATACAAGTTCAGGGGCGCCTGGGTGGCTCAGTCATTAAGCATCTGCCTTCAGCTCAGGGCGTGATCCCAGAGTCCTGGGATTGAGCCCCACATCAGGCTCCTCTGCTGCGAGCCTGCTTCTTCCTCTCCCACTCCCCCGCTTGTGTTCCCTCTCTCACTGGCTGTCTCTCTCTGTCAAATAAATAAATAAAATCTTAAAAAAATACAAGTTCAAACAGACTATGAAAAATGAATTGGTATAATAGACATATAGTTGAAATGAGGAGAAGGTAAAAAGAAAAATACAGCAGGGGAAAACGGCATGAGAAAAGAAAAAAAGAAAGAAAGAATGAAAATAAAAGGAGAATTATATCTGAAAAATAAACAGCTCATGAGGCTACACCTGAAGTTCAATATGCACTTTTCCCTTGGCATTGGGATTTTACAGTCTTATAGGATCCAAGGGATTGTCATCCACCTGTTCTCCCAGCCTGTCTTTGGGGGGAGGGGCCTGCTGTGCTGTTTCTTGGGCAATCCTGCCTTTGTGGAGTTCTCCCCCCCCCCCGGTCAGGAGGATGGGCTCAGTGGAAACCAGTCTCCAGTGTGGCTTTTGTTCCCTGGGGCCTTTCAGCACCTCTTCAGGGGATCAAAGCAAAAATGGCCCCAGCCAAACCTCTAGCCCAGAACAGAAAATTCAGTCTGCCCTCTTTAATAAGCTCTCCAGGACAAAGAGTCTCCACTTCTGCTTGCGCCACTGAAAACCACATCTTCCCATGGTGTGCGCCCACAGCTACTCTCTCAGAAGTGTTTTCAGGGGCCTGGGGCTATCTCTGCCTTTTGTGCTTCTAAAACTGGGGAAGCTGTGCACTCACGTGCACACCCGAAGCTCCAGAATCAGGTCCGGGTTCCACCCTAAAGCCCTTTCCTGGCCACTACTGCTCTGCCAGTTTTTGCCCAGTCATGAGCACAAGTTCCAGAATTTTTCAGGCATTCAAGGAAACAGCGGGTATCAACCTGCCTGGTTCACAGTTTTTGGCAATCCGAGCTGAGAGTCTCTTCCTGGGCTCACTGACCATAACCTGCTTCCTGGCTCCAATGCTTGGACCCTCTACTGTTTCAGAGATCGTCTTTTGTTCTGTGGTCCCTCATAACCTAAAAACTACCTAGAATTCTGTCTTTTCATTTCCAAAGCCCCCTTCAGGGAGGGTTGTCTCTTACTAGAGCAGATTTCTAAGGGTTCTGATTTTGCACTCTGGTGTTATATCACTTTCCAGGTGCTAACTTATTGTGGCTCCCTCCCCCTTCTGTTTATCTTCTGCTATGTCCCTGCAGATACACAACTCTGCAGGTCCTACCTTGCCAAACACAGTTGCTTTTCTGTGTAGAGATCCAGATATATGTTCGTACATCTCAGGCTGATTTTGTGGGTATTCAAAATCGTTTGTTAGATATCCAGCTAAATTCAGGTGACCAGTTGAAATGGGGTCCCCTACTCTGGCATCTTGCCTTCTCCTGTGAAATTGTTTTATTACTATTTTTTTGGGTCTTTAATTTTTAGTCCATCACTCTAGCCTCTGAAGTCATATTCAGATATTGTGTATATAAAAGTCTTTCATCATCTAATTTGAGGATTTTGGGAGCTTTGTGAATTTTGCATTTATCATCTAACATCTAGTTTCCACTCCAGCTTTTGTTACCTGCAGATTAGGTAACTTTTATTCTGTGTTTGCTCTTTGAAATTATGGATGTAAATGTTGACCAGAATAAGAACAAATTCAGAACAAGGCAACATATGAGACTTCCCCATAGGTTAACAGTGAAGAACAGTATAAATTCACCTTACTATACTATCACACATTCATCACTGTATGCATTCCACAAACATCTATAAAGTATTCACATGTCCTGGCTCTGTGTTAGCTATGGCAAAGATCCTTATTGTGAAAGGAGACTAAAGTAGCATGGGAAGCGTGAACAAAACAGGCACATGCGGTAAAATACAAGCTGCACAACAGATTGTTAAGAGGTGAGATGAGAGTAAAAAGAAACAAAAACTAAAATTGGGGAGATGATCAAGAGCCAGATCTCTTTTAGTATTATGGGCAATGATCTTTTTAAAAAATAATCTACATTTCTTCCCTCATTCTCTTCCCCAGATTATCACTTTTTCATTGCTTACAACCTGTCTTCTCACCCTTACAACTCTGATGAATGTGTTTTATAGAATTTCATGAAGTATCTCTTTTCTGTCTGAGATATTTACAGCTAACCTTATGTTCATAAACAACAGAAATACATTTCTTACAGTTCTGGTGGATGGCAATCCCAGATCAGAGGGCCAGCATTGTCAAGTTCTGGTGAAGGTCCTCCTTTGGTTTCCAGACTACCAACTTCTTGCTGCATTCTCACATGACAGAAAGAGAAAAGGATGTCTCTGGTGTCTCTTTTATAAGAGCACTGGTCTCATTTATGGTGGACCTACCTTCATGACCTAATCACCTCCCAAAGGCCCCATATCTTAATGCCATTATTTTGGAGATTAGGATTTCAACATGAATTTTGAGACACACAAACATTCGCACCATAGTACCAAGTTTAGTAGTCATTTTGAAGAACCTACCTCTATCTACAGAGAACTAACTAAAGCTGCCAATTAATCAGGAACAAAGTTTGAGGTTATTTTTTTTATCTCCTTTATCTCCTATATCTAGCCATCATTGCTTCTTTATCTTGAGGAGTTTTAACCTAAATTCAAAGAGCCCATTCGCACCATAGTACCAAGTTTAGTAGTCATTTTGAAGAACCTACCTCTATCTACAGAGAACTAACTAAAGCCCAATTAATCAGGAACAAAGTTTGAGGTTATTTTTTTTATCTCCTTTATCTCCTATATCTAGCCATCATTGCTTCTTTATCTTGAGGAGTCTTAACCTAAATTCAAAGAGCCCATAGAATTATAAAACAAAATATTTTACTAATTCATTATTTTTCACTAATCTCTAATTGAGCATTTTCTTCAATAATGAATGTAGACAGCTTCTTTTCAGTACTTCCAATATCCAGTTAGTCAACAAAATCTGTAAATGTTTTCCTCAGGCTATTGGCAGAAGACGATATAGAGTCTTCAGGATATATTGACTAAAGTCTCTTTAATAATCCCAACATTGAAGAATATTATCTATTTTTCTTGAGGTTATCTTAGGAAAGTGTATGTATGACAAGAAATCCTCCAGCCTCTGATTACATCACCAAGAGCAATGATGACCAGAACAAAAATAAATTATTAAGTATTTGTGTAATAAATATTGTGCTAGACACTTCACTTGTATTCTCCAATTTAATCCTCAAAACAGTCCATGAGGAAAATTCTAATATGATTCTAATTTCACAAAGAAATCAATTCAGAGAAATAAAGTATCTTGCACAAGCCAACTGTCTAAGATCACATAGTCTAATAGGTGGCAAAGCTTCAATTGATTCCTGTGCCATTCTCTGCTTGTCTGTAAGTAACTTTCAAAAATTTCTATTTTACTGTGGCAAAATTTCAATTTTAACCCCCTTTAAAGTGTACAATTCTATGGCATTATGTATATTCACAATGTTGCACAATTATCACCGCCATCTATCCCCAGAACATTTTCATCTTCCCCATTTGAAACTCCATAAACCATTAAACACTAACTCCCCATTCTTCCCTGCTCCTAGTTCCTGGCAACTATCATTCTCCTTTCAGTTTCCATGAATATGAGTACCCCAGGTACCTCACATAGGTGGAATCTATATTTGGCCTTTTATGACTGGCTAATTTTTTTCATTTAGAATAATGTCTTTAAGGTTTGTCCATGTTGTGATATGTGTCAGAATTTCCTTCCCATTTAAGGCTGAATAATATTCCATTGCATATTTCACTGTATACCACATTTTGATTATCTCTTCATCCATCTACGGACACTTGTTTTGCTTTCACCCTTAGGCTATTGTGAATAATGCTACTGTAAACCTGGATGAACAAATATCTATTCAAGTCTCTGCTTTGATTTCTTTTGGGTATATACTCAAAAGTGGAATTGCAGGATCATGTGGTAGTTCTATGTTTAATATTTTGAGAAATTTCTATGCTGTTTTCCACAGTGGCTGCACCATTTACATTCCCACCAGCAATATACAAGAGTTCTAACCTCTCCACATTCTCATCAACCCTGGTTATTTTCTGTGTTTTTGTTTGTTTGTTTTTATAATATCCATCCTAATAAGTGTGAAGTAGTATCACATTGTGGTTTGGATTTGCATTTCCCTGATGATTAGTGATATTGAGCATCTTTTCATGTGTTTATTGACCATTTGTATATTTTCTTTGGAGAAATGTTTATTCAAGTTATTTGCCTACTTTTAATAGGGTTGTTTGGGGTTTTTTTTATTGCTGAGTTATAGTTCTTTATGTATCACAGATATCAATCCCTTTTAAGATATATGATTTGAAAATATTTTCTCTCATTTCATGGATGGCCTTTTAACTCAGTTGATAGTGTTCTTTGATGCACAGAAGTTTTTAACTTTGATGAATTCCAATTTATTGTTTCTTTTGTTGGCTGGTTTTTGGTGTCATATCTATGAAATCATTGCCAAATCTAATGTCATGAAACTTTTCTGATTTTTCTTTTAAGACCTTTATAGTTTCAGATATTACATATAGGTCTTTGATCTTTTTTCATTTAATTCTTATATATGGTAAGGGAAAGGTTCATTTTCATTATTTTACATGTGGATATCAGTTTTCCCAGCAGCATTTGTGGAAGAGACTGTCTTGTCCCCATTGAATGGTCTTAGCACTCCTGTCAAAAATCATTTGACCTTATATGCAAGGGTTTATTTTGGGGCTTTGTATTCTATTCCATTGGTCTATATGTCTGTCTTTATGCCAGTGCCACTGTTTTAATTATGGTAGCTTTGTAGTAAGTTTTGAAATCAAAAGTGAGAGACCTCCCCATTTATTCTTCTTTTTCAAGGTTGGTTTGACTATTTGGGGACTCTTCAGATTCCATTTGAGATTTGGAATGTATTTTTCTTTTTTTATATTTTTATTTAAATTCTAGTTAGTTAACATACAGTGCAATATTGGTTTCAGGAATAGAATTCAGTGATTCATCCCTTACATACAACCTTCATTGCTCATCATAATAAGTGCCCTCCTTAATGCCTGTCACCCATCTAGCCCATCCCCTACACACCTCCCTCCATCAACCCTCAATTTGTTCTCTATCGTTAAGAGTGTCTTATGGTTTGTTTCTCTCTCTCCTTTTTTTTAACCCTTTCCCATATGTTCATCTGTTTTGTTTCTTAAATTCCACATGTAAGTAAAGTCATATGGTATTTGTTTTTCTCTGACTTACTTGTTTTGCTTAGCGTAATACAATCTAGCTCCATCCATGTCATTGCAGTTGGCAAGATTTCATTCTTTCTGATAGCTGAGTAATATTCCATTGCATGTATATACCACATCTTCTTCATCAGTTGATGGACATTTGGCCTCTTTCCATATTTTGGCTATTGTTGATAATGCTGCTATGAACATTGGGTGCATGTAACCCTTAGAATCTGTATTTTGTATCCTTTGGATAAATACCTAGTAGTACAATTGCTGGATTGTAGGGTAGTTCTATTTTTAACTTTCTGAGGAATCTCCATACTGTTTTCCAGAGTGGCTGTACCAGTTTGCAGTCCCACCAACAGTGCAAGAGGGTTCCCCTTTCTCCACATGCTCGCCAACACCTGTTGTTTCTTGTGTTGTTAATTTCAGCCATTTGGACAGTTGTGAGGTGATATCTTTCGATGGGTTTTTCTATTTCTGCAGAAAATTTCATTGGGATTTTGATAGGGATTGCATTAAATCTGTAAATCACTTTGGGTAGTGTTGACATCTTAACAATATTGTCCTCCAGTTCATAAACATAGATGGTTTTCTATTTATTTGTGTCTTTTAAATTTCTTTTGGCAACATTTTGTAGTTTTTAGCTAATAAATCTATAGCCTTGTTGGTTAAGTTTATTACTAAGTATTTTATTCTTTTTGATCCTATTGTAAATGGAATTGTTTCTTAATTTCATTTTGGATTGTTCATCATTAGTGCATGAAAGTGGAACATTATTTTTGAGTGTTGTTTTTGTATTCTGCTACTTTACTGAATTCGTTGGTTGGTTCTGACAGTTTTTTGGTGGAATCTTTAGAGCATTCTACATAATAAGATCATTCATCAGCAAACAGATAATTTTACATCTTCTGCTCCAATTTAGATGTCTCTGTGAATAACTTTTAGGGGAAGACTTCATTATTAATATCTATTCACTGGATTTTTTAAAAAGATTTTTATTTATTTATTTGACAAAGAGAGAGAGAGCATGAACATGGGGAGGAGCAGAGGGAGAAGCAGACTCCCTCCTGAGCAGGAAGCCTGACCTGACACAGGGCTTGATCCCAGGACCCTGGGATTTGGCTTGAGCCAGAGGCAGATGCTTAACTGACTGAGCCACCCAGGCACCTCTATTCCCGGAAATTTATTCTCAAATACCTTGAATATACCTCTTCGGTAATGTGTCTACATTTGTTTCCACATTGCTTTCTCACATTTACTTTTATTATCACTATTTCATCCCATTCATCCATCCAATAAATACTTGTGTAAAGCCTACTGTGTGCCAGACGGTTTGAGGCTCTTGGGATACATTAGCGCCCCCCTCCTCTTCTTGAAGCATTCTGCATAGACTCTTTGCCCAGAGAATAGCAATACAAAATTTGAACAATCTTATCTCTTGTGGGGACAAGAGATGCTTAAAGTTTTTGATGATTATTGTGCAATTGATATTAAGCTTTCATTGACATCTGAATAATAGAATCACAATTTTATTTACTAATCAGAAAGTCTTCCTAACCATATTGGTGCTAAAACATTACCAATAATTACATTCATTAAAATGCTAACTGTATACATAAAGTGGATGCATTTTATCATATGTAATTTTACCTCAATAAATTTGAAGAAAAAATTATTCTCAAAAAAGAAAAGGACCCCATTAAGTGAAGGACAGTGACTACTAAAACTCTATTTAGGTTGAGTAATTCAAGCTAAAGCTTATTTGAATTAGTAGGAAAGCTTAATTAGAGCAATTTGGAATAAAATATATGTACATATATACATGTATAGATAAATATAGCTATACACACATAACTTTCAGCTTTCAAAGCATATATTAAATTGTTTTGGTAAAAACTCATTTGCTTTGTTTCTTAAATTCCAAATGAAAAATTTGGTTAAAACTTTAAAACTAAACTAAAAAAGTTTGGTTAAAAAGATACTAACCCTTTATCAGATATGTTATTTGCAAATATCTTCTCCTATCCTATACAATGGAATATTACGCATCCATAAAAAAGCATGAAATCTTGCCATTTACAATGATGTGGATGGAGCTAGAGGGCATTATGCTAAGTAAAATAAGTCAGAGAAACACAAATACCACATGATTTTACTTATATGTGGAATTTAAGAAACAAAGTAAATGAGTAAAGGGGGAAAAGAGAGAGAGAGAATGAGGCAAACCAAGAAACAGACTTTTAGCTATAGAGAACAAACTGATGGTTACCAGAGGGGAGGGAAGTGGGAATATGGGTGAAATAAATGATGGGAATTAGAAGTGCACTTGTGATGAGCATCAGGTGTTATATGGAAGTGTTGAATCACTATATTGTACACCTGGAACTAATATTACACTGTACATTAATTAACTGAAATTTAAATAAAAAGTTAAAAAAAAGTTTTATGTATAAATCCGATAAAATCTTGAAGAGACAAATAAAACTCAGGGGTGACTGACCCAATTATTTACTTGCAAATAAATAATGAATTTAAGATAACTTATTTTTATTTTAAGTAAGGTAAATAGTCTTCTTTCTATTGTATTTGCATTTTATTTTAATTTGCTCAAACAAGATTTTTATCAAAACACAATGGTGAACTTCAGCTCAACCTGATTTTCAGTTCAATAGACCCAAGAGTTCAAGTGTTGACTTCGCCACTTACTAGCTATTTGATCTTGGGTAATTTATTTATCTTGCTGTGTCTCTATTGCCTTACTTCTCAAATCAAGGTAATAATAGTGCCTATCTCACTAGGCTTTTGAGATAATTAAAAGCAGGGGTGAATTTGAAGCACTTAGAACAATGCCAATACATAGTAAGTGTTCAATAAATATTAACTGTTATTTGCAAGGATTTCCTAGTTATTGGAATTAAATATTATTATATTTATTAAATTTATTATACATTAACTTAAGTTTAGTCCTGCCCAGAAAGAAAAGACTGAATATATTTTCAAAATTTGTTGGTCAAATAGTTTTAGTGTTACTTCAGATATTTTCTTAGTCCATGTAATGATGAAAATGCAAAGCTTCCAACTTTTTTTTCTATTTGTCTCCCAGTGTTTTTTTTCAATGTACACAATGTTAGTTTGGGAAATTAAGATTGTCTTATACCCTAATGACTTTACTAATGCAGTTAAAATATTTGACCAAATATCTCCATTTTGCTGGCCATCATTCAAATTTTTATTTTTATTGAGGATCGGACTGGATCAAGTTCTTCATCTGCTATACTAAAAGACACAAGTTAACTAGACACTAGTTACTAGTTACTACCTTTAGAAAGAATTAAGGTAATGGACAAGTTTATTTGATAGATTAATTTTTATTGATCTATTCTCAAGCCAGTTTCTGAAAGGTCCTACTTCCTCTTAGCTTTTTTTCAGTCAGCTTAAAATTAGCAAAATTCAAATCAAAACAGTAAACTTCATAATTCAAAATGTGTTTTTGGCTCAGAGATTGGGTGTTTCTATAAGACTTTTCATAATCACA
Organism: Ailuropoda melanoleuca; assembly: GCF_002007445.2. NCBI lineage: Eukaryota > Metazoa > Chordata > Mammalia > Carnivora > Ursidae > Ailuropoda > Ailuropoda melanoleuca. The sequence goes on along the minus strand of NC_048238.1, from coordinate 89,177,845 downwards.
GACTCTAAGATTTTTGGAGATAGAGCAACCTTAGAGCCCATGTAGCCTAACCCTCTCATTTATGTTTTGAAACACTGAGCTATATAAAGGCCAAGAGCATGGTTTAGAGAAAAACTGATGTTCTCCTAAGAGCCACTTCTTTTAAATTTCTACGTGTATAGGCCTTTGATTAGGAAGCTGAGGGCACCTGAGTGGCTCAGTCGGTTGAGCAACTGCCTTTGGCTAAGGTCATGATCCTGGAGTCCCAGGATCAAGTCCCGCCTTGGGCTCCCTGCTCTGTGGGAAGTCTGTTTCTCCCCCTGACCCTCTTCTCCCTTGTGCACGCTCTCTCTCTCTAATAAATAAAATCTTTAAAAAAAAAAAAGGAAGGTGAAAAATACATGTGTGTATGCATGTGTGTCTGTTTTGTCTTCGTAACCATTTTATATGTTTCTCAAAGGCTTATGACCCTAGTGCCTGGATCAATTGGTGACTAAATTGTATCAAGTTCTGTACTAGATTTCTCATTCCCAAGCTTGACTTTTTTATCATTGCATAATTTGATCTATTTCTCTAGTTATATCTATCTCTATGTCTCTATATAGAAAGATTATGTACACTATCTTACCATTTTTAAATGATTTTCAAAATAAGTACACATAAACATGAGAAAAAAAGACATGGATTATTTGTCTTTGCCAGCTTTTTTTATTCATTGGTCAAGTAATTATGAAAGTCAGTTTAAACAAGCAAAATTGAAACTGAAATCCACTTGGACTCTGTGTACGGAACTACTGCAAAATCAAACATGTTTGTTTAAAGCCAACACTCCTAGTTCTACAGCAAAGGCAAATAAGAAAGGAAAAATAAGAAAAAAATTTTTTATTTTATTTTTTTAAAGATTTTATTTATTTATTCAACAGAGATAGAGACAGCCAGCGATAGAGGGAACACAAGCAGGGGGAGTGGGAGAGGAAGGAGTCAGGCTCATAGCAGAGGAGCCTGATGTGGGGCTCGATCCCATAACCCTGGGATCACGCCCTGAGCCGAAGGCAGACGCTTAACCGCTGTGCCACCCAGGCGCCCCAAGAAAATTTGTTTATGAATATTTCTTCATGAATTCTGAGTGAATTATGATGCTATCACAGCTATTCACATGTGGATAAGAACTATGGTGAGGACCCCACATATTCAAAGTATTGTTGAAAAAGAAAAACAGTGGCACCTGGGTGGTTCAGTTGGTTAAGCATCTGCCTTCAACTCAGGTCATAATATCGAGGTCAGGAATTGAGGCCACCATCGGACTCCCTGCTCAGTGGGTATTCTGCTTCTCCCTCTTGTTCTGTCCCCCCCAACTCGTGACCACTCTCTCTCTAAAATAAATAAATTTATTAAAAAAAAAGAAAAAGAAAACCAAACCTGGTGGCATCACAGTTCCACACTTCAAGCTGTATTACAAAGCTGTAACCATCAAGAGAGTATGGTCCTGGCACAAAAAAAAGACAGATCAATGGAACAGGATAGAGAACCCAGAAATGGACCCTCAACTCTTTGGTCAACAATCTTTGACAAAGCAGGAAAGAATATCCAGTGGAAAAAAAGACAGTTTCTTCAACAAATTGTGCTGGGAAAATTTGACAGCCACATGCAGAAGAATGAAACTGGACCCCTTTCTTACACCATACACAAAAACAAACTCCAAATGGATGAAAGATTTAAATGTGAGACAGGAATCCATTAAAATCCTAGAGGCAACCTTTTTGACCTCGGCCTCAGCATCTTCTTGCTAGACACATCTCAAAGGACAAGGGAAACAAAGGGAAAAATGAACTATTGGGACTTCATCAAGATAAAAAAAATTGCACAGCAAAGGAAACAGTCAACCAAACTAAAAGGCAACCTACAGAATGGGAGAAGATGTTTGTAAATGTCTTATCAGATAAAGGGCTAGTATGCAAAATCTGTAAGGAACTTATCAAACTCAAAACTCAAAAAACAAAAAGTCCAGCTAAGAAACGGGTAGAAGACATGAGCAGACATTTCTCCAAACAAGACATATAAATGGTCAACAGACACATGAAAAAATGCTCAACATCACTCATCATCAGGGAAATACAAATCAAAACCACAATGAGATACCACTTCACACCAGTCAGAATGGCTAAAATTAACAAGTCAGGAAACAACAGATGTTGGCAAAGATGTAGAGAAAGTGGAACTATCTTACACTGTTGGTGGGAATGCAAGCTGGTCCAGCTACTTTGGAAAACAGTATGGAGGTTCCTCAAAAAGTTTAAAATAGAGCTACTCTACTACAACCCAGAAGTTGCACTACTAGGTATTTATCCAAAGGATAAAAAGGGGCATATGTACTCCAATGTTTATAGCAACAATGTCCACAATAGCCAAAATGTGGAAAGACCCCACATGTCCATCGACAGATGAATGGATAAAGAATAGGTGGTATATATACACAATGGAATATTACTCAGCCATCAAAATGAATAAAATCTTGCCATTTGCAATGAAGTGGATGAAACTAAAGGGAATTATGCTAAGTGTAATAAGTCTGTCAGCAAAAGACAAATACCAGGTGAATCCACTCGTGGAATTTAAGAAACAAAAGAGATGAACATAAGGAAAGGGAAGGAAAAATAAAATAGCTGAGAACAGAGATGGAGGCAAACCATAAGAGACTCTTAACTATAGGAAATAAACTGATGGCTGATGAAGGGGGAGTGGGCACGGGGATGGGGTAACTGGGTGATAGACATTAAGGAGGACACTTGATGTAATGAGCACCTGGTGTTTTATGCAACTGATGAATCACTAAATTCTACCTCTAAAACTAATGATACAGTATATGTTAACTAAGTTGACTTTAAATAAAAATTAAAAAAAATAAAAAGAACTATTGTGGGGAGTGATTTTAGATCTAACATAGCATTTGCTTAGTAAGAGTAGTTGATTCACATCAATTACTTGACTGATGTGCTGTGTAACCAACACTTAAGATATATAAAGATAAGTAATTTCAATATAGTTTGAGAATGCAGTTAAGAACCATATAGTTATGGTTTCCTACCACGTTAAAGCAGTCAACTATAATCAATCCTTCCTAGAATATATCTTATAACTGTTTCTTATTTCTATTACTTGTACCAGTACCTTAATGTAAGACCCTCATTATTTTCATCTGAAATTTTGCTGTAGACTCCTTACTGTCCCCTCCATCTATAGGTCTTTCCATTTTATTTTATCTTTCTTCCAAGTTTTTATTTAAATTCCAGTTGGTTAACGTACAACATAATACTAGTTTCAGGTGTAAGATTTAGTGATTCATCACTTACATATAACACCCAGGGCTCATCACAGTACAGGTTTTTCCCATTCCAATTAATCCTGCATTCCTCTACTAAATTTCCTTAAAACACAAATATAATGAAATCACCCTGTATCTCAAAACAATCACTATTTGTCCATTTACTACTAAATAAATCCAAGTGCCTTATTTTGGTGTCCAACAATGTGGACAATCTACCCTAAACTACACTTGTACTATTTCCTCCTATATCTTTCTTATTGCTACATTAAAAACTTAAAACATTTTCACATATACCAAAGTGTTTATGCCATCATGTCTTTGCTCCTGTTGTTTCTTTTACTTCAAATACTGACCATTTACTTGGTGAATATTTCCTTATCCTTTAAAAATCAGGTCAGGTGTCACTTTTTCTCGATTTATTCTCATTTTCAAGATGTATCAGGTCCAATATCTATGATTATATTAATTCAAACCTCAATGACTGAACTTTACATATTTAATCATCATTTTCTATTACTGGGACTCTCTCCCTTATTAGACAATTAGCTCCCTAGAGCAGGAGGCTGTGTAGTATTTACCTTTACACCTCTAATGTTTACACCTCTAATGTCTGGCATATCTTAGGTGCTCATTAAATATTAATTGAATGAATGCAGATGCTTCCCACATCTATTTATGTAGCCTAGAATTCTTTGGACACAGTTGTACCTTTCCATATCCCTTCAGATCCCCCTTCTGCCAGCACTACAAATTTAATATAAACCAAACTTATTTCCTATCCTTTTCTATAACACCTACTAGTTCATTCTCTTATTTCCCCATCATTGTTACTGATACCACTATCCTCCCAGTTCCCCAGGCTCAGCATTTCAGAGGCATATAGTCAGTTGTGATGTACTTAGAAAGTATTTTTCACATCTGTCCCATCTTTTTTTCTTTTTCATTGTTTCAGTCTTAATTCAGGTCTTTAATAGCTCTCATATAGACAATCATATTAGCTTCCTAACTTCCCCCATGTCTATCATCTACTTCTAATTCTCAAAATCATTATTCATGTTTCTGCCAGATTAATCTTTGTAAAGTAAAACTTTATCTCATCACTCCCTGGATCAGAAAAACTTTAGTGAGTCTTACTGTCTAGAGAAACAAGTTACATGTCTTTAGGCTTATATTTAAGTCTGTCCATTGTCTGAAAATCATCTATCCTTGAAGCCTTACCTCTACTACTTTAATCCAAGTACCATGTAATTCAGCTAAATAAATCTGCCCACTAGTTTCCAAATCTGCCCTATGCTTTCCCCTTAAGCCTTTTTCCCATGCAGTTTTCTTTCTGCCAAATACATTGTTTGATTTCTAACTGTCCAAATCCTTTTAAGACCTAAAGAAATGCCATATATTCCACAGAATCTTCCTTGGTCGTCGCAATTGAAAGCAAACTTTTTTCTTCTGCACTAGTTTAGCTGTTTTTGTTCACTATGTGTCTTATGATACTCATATTTTACCTTCATTTTAGTAATGAGTTGTCATCTCCCTTTCTAGACTATAAACATCTTGAAGGCAGAATTCATGTCTGATTCACTTATTTTATTTTATATGGTACTTAGAATATTTTCAGTGATCAATAAATGTTTGTTGAAAGAATGGATTTGAATGTGCTTATCAAAATGGAAAGTATGGTTGGAATATCAAGATAATACATTAGAAACAGCAAACAGAAGCAGAGGAAAATTGTCATCATGTTGATAATCTTTAGGCTACATCCTCTCATTAGCATATGACAGAATAAATGCAGTAGTGTAAGCAAGTTCTAATGGATAGAATGCACTTGAAAAAATGTATGACCTTTTAAATGCCAATAGTATAGGCATTTATCTGTATGAGGGTTTATCAAGCAAATAAGCTGATTGAAATCAATGAGGCAAGGGAAAGTAAAGAAGATGTTGGGTGTTTATACTATATATAATTTTTCATTGTTTACACTTACTACCAAAGAGTAAAAGGTGACACATAAAAGTGGCATGTGCAAGTCTTTATAGAACATATTATGGAATGTAGTATGTATCTTATATATACACACTCATCTTAATACTTATAAAATAGAGAAACACATCATTTACAAAAACAAACTCCTGTCCTCTAAAACAGATCACTCAAAGTAATTATAAAACATAATAACATGCCGTGTGAGTGGTTAATCATTACTTTAGAATCATTACCTCCAATATATATGGATTGATTTATAGTTGTAACATTTGCAGTTGCTTCCCCAAACTAGATTTAAACTCTTCAATATAAAATATTTTTACATTGCTTTTAAGCAAAACTGGGTCCAGTTTCTCAATAATTGTTAATGGACCAAATGCATAATGAAGTGTTTTTTAAATAAGATCATAATCCTCCCCCCATGTGTCTTCTGCATTTTTATTTGTATAATGTGCTTTAGTCACATACCTGGTATAACCTATGATTCACCAGAAAATTGTTCTTATGATTTTCTTTAATGGAGGCATTTGTAATTAGAGTCTTTGCAAATCTTCAGAGAAATTACATTTCATTCTAAACTTTCAGCTATCTGGGAGCTTGATTTGTTTAACATTGTGCCGTGGTTTTGCTTGAGTCACGTTGAAATAGTTCTGTGGTACTTCCAGGATTGCATTAAGTAACGAATGTACTATAACACTATAAGGAAACATGAGAATTAATGTTGACATAAAAATGTTAACGTTTTGTAAAAGGAAAATCACAATGGATTTCTTAGTTATGCCTTGATATTTGGAACTTTGGAAAGGCTGTATTTTCATTATATAACCTTAATATGGCATGGCTAGTGAATTTTAGATTTCACAAATATGTCTATAGGAATCTCACAGGAGAAAATAATTAAGGCTTCTTAAAATAACATATATCAACTTAGTGTCTTCTGGGAAGTGAATTTTATTAATGATTTAATATCTTATTTTTCCACGGGATTTGAGGTTCCAATTAAAACCCTGTTTGGGCCATTGCATTACTGCCTGCTAGTACTTATTCTTCACCAAAAACCTCATCACTTATTTTAAAACAAAAGAAGAATGAGGTAAGGAGAAAAGTAATAAAATGCAGCATAACACATCTTTCAAAGTAAGGGGAAGTTGTTTTTTAAAAACGATCTAGAATCAGTGACATTCAAAAATTATTTGCCGAACACTAAATGTTCTCAAGTGTGACATCTCAATTCCAAGGACTCTATGTCTTCCATTATGAAATGAAACACACAGACTTTTTTTTTTCTTCTTTGCTGTTGCTGAAGCTTAAGGTAATAATTATTGATGTCACTGATATATCACAAAGGGTAATGTATATTGCAAAATGAGTGTTCTACTTTATCTTATGGAGATTATATGATGTTCTAGTGCTATAATGATGAGTATAATTAACAATCTTAAATGCTATTTAAAAATACACACAATTCTAGTGTTCTCATAACACATCATACACACATTTGCTTATATCATGGGATCATACTTAACAACTTTCTGCCCAATCCATCATGATGTCCTTAAATTCTCATGTTGCTAATTCATCATTTTTGAAATACTTAGTCTGACAGTTCTTTGGAGTATTATGTTTCATTGAGTAACATTGCCTATATCAGAGGAATGACATAATCAGAGGTGTTATTTAAAGATGCAATGTCATTCCCTAAACTCAAATCTAATGAAATACATAGATAAAAGAAAATAAAAAAGTGTCCACACTTTTCCCTTGTAGTCTCTAATAGTGTATGTTTTTCATTAAAGTAAAAACTTAAATATATAATTATTTTCCACAAAAGACAGATCACCCCCAAATTAATTGATGTGAAGTGTTTATATTCATACCAATTGGGATTGACTTATTGAAGATGACACATATTAATTCTGGGTTGGCAACATATAAACAAGTAAAGCTGTCTATAATAATGATAAAGTTATTAATTTTGCTGAACCTGTTAGCCTTAGTCAGAGTGAACTATACTTTTGAGTGTTTCTATGTTTCATTATATTTGAGAAGATTCTGAGACTGTGTATTAATCTTTGAATCTCAACCCTCCTTTTAGGGTCTGTCAAAGTGCCCATGTTTGTCAAATGATGGAAGAGAGGGAGTGAGGGAGCAAGGGAGAGAAGAGTTATGCTTCACGGCAGCCAAGGAATTGATCTACTATGCTGAGTAAACATGGTTTACATGGTACAGGGATTTTGATAAAATATGTCAAGTTTGGCTTCTCTTTCATATGCTAGTCTCCACTTAAGAATTTGTAATGAGCTATGCCCATGTTCCTCATTAATTCATCAGCAGCCTCTTTGGTGTATTTAACTCTCACTTAAGCCCCAGATCATAGTTGCTGAGAGCACCAGTGGGGAAAGTTTAACAGCCAGAATACTATGCTAATTTCTGTTTGAATAAGTGTTTATTTTATTTTTTAAAATTGACTTATGTATGAGAGTCACCCACTAAGTTCACTATAACCCTTTCAGTGTTTGTATCCTAAAAAAAAATCCATCTCTGTGAGAAATAACTTACTGTTATTGGAAATGTTGTCAGTGTTCAGATGTTTATTAGGGATAATGGCAGCTGGTTTATGCACTGCATCTTTGTGTTTCATCTAGTCTTAAAGTCTCAAACTAGTAGTTTGTCTTACTAATTCTCATTTTCTATAAGATAAAAAACAAGAAAGCTGTGCTGCCCTCTCTTTAGGATGCAGTAAAGAGCCACCCTGGGGTATCTCTGCATTGAATCACCATTTAAATTCAGTTTATCAAATATAGATTGATCACATTCCATTCCAGGCAATCTCTCTATTTTTATAAATATGAATAAAACATGACCCCTGCCTTCTCAGATCATATAATGATTGACAAAGCCAAGTATATATCTTATTTTAATGCAATCTGTTGAGTAATCTGAAAGAGATATGGGTAGGATGTCATAGGAACTCTAAAGAGGCACATACAAACAGCTAGGGAAGGAGGTTAAACCAATGGAGAGATAATTGGAGAGATAATACTTAAGCTATCAAAAGATGAGTAGAAGGCAACCAGGCAATAAGAAATGTTGAGCTACATGGAGCATCAAGAGAGGTGTGAAGGCACAGATATGATTAAAATGAAGGTCATCTCTCCTAGTATGTGATATGGCAGTGAATAAAGAATGCTTCCTGAAGAAAAGAGAAATCTTCTTGAATGAGTTGAATGTTGATAGAAGTCTTGAAGCAGGGGTGCCTGGGTGGCTCAGTTGGTTAAGCATCTGACTAGGTTTCAGCTCAGGTCATGATCTTGGATCATGTGATCGAGCTCCCCGACCCACCCATCAGGTTCTACACTCAGTGCAGTGTGCATTTGTGGATTTTCTCTCTCCCTCTCCTTCTCCCTCTGTTCCCTCCCCACATAAATAAATAAATGAATGAATAAATAAATAAGTAATCTTTAAAAAAAGGAAGTCTTGAGGGAGGCAAGATGGTGGAGGAGTAGGGGCAACTATTTCAACTAGAATTTAGCTGGGTATCTATCAAACCATTCTCAATACCCATGAAATCAGCCTGAGATGTAAGAATATATTTCTGGGTCTCTACAAGCAGAAAAACTCTGGCGGTCACGAGGTATGAAGGACAGAGTTATGATTCTGCAGGCAGATGTTAGAAGATAAACAGAAGGGGAAGGGAGCCACCATAAGCTGGCACCCAGGAAAGTTATACAACACCAGAGTGCAAAAGCATCCCACCCTGGGGACTGGATACAAACTCTCAGAGTGGTAGTGAACTAGAAAGGGCTTTAGAGCAGTCCCCAGACAGGATCCAAGAGTTGTATGTGTGCGTGCGAACCCAGGGCAGCTCATGGTTTTAGAAACACAAAGGGCAGAGGCACACCCCAGTCCTGGGATCAACCTCTGATCAAGTTGTTGTGGGCATGCACCACCACAGAAGGTTGTGGTTTTTAATAGCACAGACAGAAATGGAGACTGTGTGTCCTAGAAGGCTCAGTGAAGAGCAGACTACAATTTCCCTGTTCTGGGACAGAGGTTTGGGTGTGGTCTTTTCTGCTCTGACAATTGGAAGAGACCTGGAAAGCCACCAGAGAAAAAAAGCTCAAAAAACCAGTTTCCACTGAGCCCACCCCAGTCCCCCTGCAGGGGGCAGGGCAACTCTGCCCAAGAATAGTTGCCTGAGTAACAGTGCAACAGGCCCCTCCCCCAGAAGACAGGCTGGAAGAACAAGAGGAGGACAACCCTAGGGTCCCCATAAAATGGGTGCATCTTGCTTGGGTCCTGGTTAAAACTTTGGACTCTGTACATTCCCTCAACCACCCCTCAACAAAATGACCAACAGGAGGAACGCACAACAAAGAAAAGAATAAGAGACTATGGCCTCTGCCACAAACCTAATGGATATGGATATAAGCAAGATGTCAGAGATAGACTTCAGAGGAGCAATCATAAAGTCAACATCTAGGCTTTAGAAAAATATTGTCGACAATATAGAATCTCTAAGGGCAGAAATGAGATCTAATCAGTCCGAACTTAAAAATGCTATAAATGAGATGCAATCTAAACAGGATACCCTGACAGCCAGGGTAAATGAGGCAGAAAATGAACTAGTGAGCTAGAAAATAAGATGATAGAAAAGAAGGAAGCAGAGGAGGCCTGGGATACACAGCTAAAAGCCCATGAGAAGAAACTGAGAGATCAATGACACCATGAAACATTCCTATGTCAGAATTATTGGGATCCCATAGGGGGTGGAGAGACAGAGAACTAGAAGGTTTATTTGAGCAAACTGTAGCTGAGAACTTCCCTAATCTGGGGAAGGAAACAAGCATTTGTATCCAAGAAGCAGAGAGGACCCCTCTCAAGATCAATGAAAACAGACCAAAGCCCTGGCATATTATAGTAAAACTTGCCAATCGTAAAGCCAAGGAAGCTATCCTGAGAGCAGCTAGGGAGGAAGAAATTTCTTACATACGGAGGGAGGAACATCAGAATAATGTCAGACCAGTCCACAGAGACATGACAAACCAGAAAGGGCTGACGAGACATATTCAGGGTACTAAATGAGAAGAACATGCAGCCAAGGATACTGTATCCAGCAAGACTGTCATTCAGAATGGATGCAGAGACAAGGAGCTTTCAGGATGGCAAAAACTGAAAGAATATGTGACCACCAAGACGGCCCTGCAAGAAATATTAAGGGGGATTCTATAAAACAAGAAGACCCCAAGAGTAATATAGACCAGAAATTAACAGAGACGATCTGTAGAAACAGGGACTTCACAGGCAATATGACAGCACTAAAATAATATTTCTCAATAATCACGCTCAATGCGAATGACCAAAATGTTCCCATAAAATGCCACAGGGTTGCAGATTGGATAAAAGGCATGACCCATCCATTTGCTGTCTACAAGAGACTCATTTTGAACCTAAAAATACATCCAGACTGAAAGTGAAGGGATGGAGAACGATTCTTCATGCCAACGGACCTCAAAAGAAAGCTGGGGTAGCAATTCTCATATCAGAAAAATTAGATTTTAAGCTCAAGACTGTAGTAAGAGATGCAAAGGAACACTATATCATACTTAAAGGGTCTACTCAATAAGAAGATCTAACAATTATAAATATCTATGCCACCAACATAGGAGCAACCAACTACACAAGCAAATTGTTAACCAAAATAAAGAACATATTGATAACATACGTTAATAGTAGGAAACCTAAACACTCCACTCACAGCAATGGACAGATCATCTAAGCAGAAGATCAACAAAGAAACAAGAGCTTTGACTGATACAGTGGACCAGGTGGACTTCACAAATATATACAGAACATTCCACCCTAAAACAATAGAATATACGTTATTCTCAAATGCACATGGAACTTTCTCCAGATAGACCACACACTGGGTCACAAACCAGGTCTCAACCGATACCAAAAGATTAAAATTATTACCTGCATATTTTCAGACCACAATGCTTTGAAACTGAAACTCAAACACAAGGAAAAATTTGGAAGGAGTTCAAACACTTGGAAGTCAAAGACCATCCTGTAAAGAATGTTTGGGTCAACCAGGAAATTAAAGAAGAACTTAAACAATTCAAGGAAAACAATGAGAATGAAAACACAGTGGTCCAAAACATATGGGATATGGCAAAGGCAGTCCTAAGAGGGAAACACATAGCCATTCAAGCCTCACTCAAAAAAGTAGAAAAGTTCCAAATGCACAAGCTAACCTTACACCTAAAGGACCTGGAGAAAGAACAGCAAATAAAACTTAAACCAAGCAGGAAAAGAGAAATAACAAATATTAGAGTAGAGATTAATGAAATAGAAACTAGAAAAATAGTAGAACAGATCAAATAAACTAGAAATTGGTTCTTTGAAAAATTAAGAAGATTAATAAACCTCTGGCCAGCCTTTTCCAAAAGAAAAGAGATAGGACCCAAATTAATAAAATCATGAATGAAAGGGGAGAGATCATGACTAACATCAAGGAAATAGAAACAATCATTAGAAACTATTATCAGCAACTATATGCCAATAAATAAAGCAACCTGGAAGAAATGGATGCCTACCTGGAAACTTATGAATTACAAAGACTGAAACAGGAAGAAACTGACACTCTGAAGAGACCAATAACCAGTAACAAAATTGAAGCAGTCATGAAAAACCTCCCAAAAAACAAGAGTCCAGAGCCAGAGGGCTTCCCAGGGGAATTCTACCAAACATTTAAAGAAGAAGTAATACCTATTCTTCCGAAACTGTTTCAAAAAGTAGAAACAGAAAGAAACCTTCCCAACTAGTTCTATGAGGCCAGCATTACCTTGATCCCAAAACCCGGCAAACACCCCCTCAAAAAGAAGAATTATAGACTTAAAAAAATACTATCGACAATATAGAAACTCTAAGGGCAGAAATGAGATCTAATCAGGCCGAACTTAAAAATGCTATAAATGAGATGCAATCTAAACAGGATACCCTGACAGCCAGGGTAAATGAGGCAGAATGAATTAGTGAGCAATTTAAATTATCCCTGATAAACATGGATGCCAAAATACTCACCAATATCCTAGCCAATAAGATCCAACAGTACATTAAAAGGATTATTCACCACGACCAGGTGGGATTTATTCCTGGAATGTAAGGGTGATTAACCTTTTGCAAATCAATCAGTGTGATAGAGCACATTAATAAAAGGAAAGACAAGAACCATATGATCCTCTCAATTGAAGCAGAAAAAGCGCTTGACAAAATACAGCATCCTTTTCTGATTAAAACTCTTCAGAATGTAGGGATACAGGGAACATTCCTCAATTTCATAAAAGCCAAGTATGAAAAGCCCACAGCAAATATCAACTTCAATGGGGAAAGTCTGAGAGCTTTTCCCTTAGGATCAGGAACATGACAGGGATGCCCACTCTCACCACTATTGTTCAACATAGTACTAGAAGTCCCAGCTTCAGCAAAAAGAAACGAAAGATATTCAAATTGGCAAAGAAGAAGTCAAACTCTTGCTCTTCACAGATGACATGATACTTTATGTGGAATACCCGAGACTCCATCCCAAAATTACCAGAACTCATACAGCAATTCAGTAATGTGGCAGGATACAATGTACTGAAATCAGTTGTTTTTCTGTACACTAAAAATGTAACTGTAGCAAGAGAAATTAGGGAATCGATTCCATTTACAATAGCATCAAAAACCATAAGGTATCTAAGAATAAACATAACCAAGAGGTAAAGGATCTATATTCTAGAAACTACAGAACACTTATGAAAAAAATCGAAGAAGACACAAAGGATGGGAAAACATTGCATACTCATGGATTGGAAGAATAAACATTGTTAAAGGGTCTATGCTGCCTAGAGCAATCAAAACTTTCAATGCCATCTCTATTAAATACCATTGGCATTTTTCAAACCTGGAACAGACAATCCTAAAAATTGTATGGAGCCAGAAAAGACCCCAAATAGCCAAAGGAATGTTGAAAAAGAAAAAGCTGGGGCATCAAGTTGCTGGATTTCATGCTATATTACAAAGCTGTGATCACCAAAAAAACATGGTATTGACACAAAAACAGACACATAGATCAATGGAACAGAATAGAGTCTCCAGAAATGGACCCTCAACTCTATGGTAAACTAATCTTCAACAAATCAGGAAAAAATATCCAGTGGAAAAAAGTCTCTTCAATAAATGGTGTTGGGAAAACTGGACAACTATATACAGAAGAATGAAACTAGACCATTTTCTTAAACCATACACAAAGATAAACTCCATAGGGATGAAAGATCTCAATGTGAGACAGGAATCCATTGAAATCCTATGTAGAGCATAGGCAGTACCCTCTTTGACATCGGCCACAGCAACTTCTTTCATGACACATTTCCAAAGGCAAGGGAAACAAAAGCAAAAATGAACTTTTGAGGTTTCATCAAGATAAAAAGCTTCTGCACAGCAAAGGATACAATCAACAAAACTAAGAGACAATCCACAGAATGGGTGAAGACATTTGCAAATGACATTTCAGATAAAGGGCTGGTATGCAAGTTCTATAAAGAACTTCTCAAACTCAACTCCCAAAAAACAAATAAGTCAAAAAATGGGCAGAAGACATGAACAGACACTTCTTCAAAGAAGGTATACAAATGGCTAACAGATACAGATGTAGTGAAAAGAAGGGGCACATGCACCCCAATGTTCATAACAGCAATGTCCACAATAGGGAAACTGTGGAAGGAGCTGTGATGCCCTTCAACAGACGAATGCATAAAGAAGATGTGGTTCATATATACAATAGAGTATTACTCAGTCATCAGAACGGATGAATACCTACCATTTGCATCAACATAGATGGAACTGGAGAGGATTATGCTAAGTTGAAATAAGTCAAGCAGAGAAAGACAATTATCATATGGTTTCACTCATAGGTGGAACATAAGGAATAGCACAAGGACACTAGGGGAAGGAGGGGAAAACTGAAGGGGAGGAAATCTGAGGGGGAGATGAACCATGAGAGACTATGGACTCCAGGAACCAATCTGAGGCTTTCAGAGGGGAGGGGGTTCGTGGGATGTGGTAACCAGGTGATGGATATTAAGGATGGCACGTGTTGTGATAAACACTGGGTGTTACATGCAAATAATGAATCATTGAACACTACATCAAAAATTAATGATGTACTGTGTGGTGACTAAGATACCATAATAAAACTAAAAAAAGAAGACTTGAAGCATAATATGAATGAGCCAAATAAAGAATTGAGAAAGGACGTTTTCTAAATGGAAAGAACAGGATTCAAAGATTATATTTATTAGTTTGATGTACATTTGCATGACATCAGGCAAAATGAATTTAGGAATCAATGGTTCTTTCTTCTCCATTCTCTACACTGTAAGTAGGCAATGCATTGTTTCCTACTTCTTTACACTCTAAGTCATATAAATATCAAATTTCAAAACTGAAGGAAATTTAAATACTGCATTATTCTGACTCTTATTTTCTAAATGAAGAAACTGAGGCTCAAAGGGATGAGATCTGACTTTTTCGGGGAGAGCTGTTTGTGATTTTCAAGATCTGATGCCACCATATCAGCAGAAAAACTTGAAAACTGAAGTATTTTTGTATTGCTTCCCTCAATGCCAGTGGATTGCCATTAGAGACAGTAAAGTCCAGAGGTTAAAATGTTGGCTTTAGAGTCTAAAAATCTTTGCTTTCACCAAATACATGCCAAGTGACTTTAGGCAAGAGATATTATTTCTTTTGGCTTTAGATCTTTCATCTACAAAATGGGGGATAATAATGTAAAATGCTTTAACCAACACATAATAAGTACTCCATAAATGTGTTATTATTATCTGTCTTTAGGCAATCAAGTACTAGCATACATGAGTAGATTGTGGTATAGGCACTCTTAAAATTGATTTGACTATCCAAGTCATTTTTAAAAATTTGTTGTAATGGCTATCATGTAACCAATTTCACCAAAACCTCTCTAAGTTATAATGTTTTAGAACTGCCATGTACGCAGAGTCCAAATTATGTGATTTTCTATTATTATCATTAACAGAGAATATTAAATTTTTATGAATTAAATAATATCAAATACTGGTTAAGGGATTTTAGAGTAAAAATTGTGAATCTATGAATTTGAAATGTGAAAAACATTCTTACCCTAAGCAAACTTGTCTAAAAAAAAATCTGTATTTCTTCTACAAGGATATAGGAATGCTATGTGACTTGCATCTGATCTCAATCTTATGTTCCAGTGCTCCTATTATTAAACAATACGACAGATAAAAGCTGAAAACAAAGTGCTGTGCATTTCATACTCTAGGGGAAAAAAAAACACAATCAGTACTACTTGCATGTGAGACAGATGATGGCCTTTGTTCATTTGACAAAACAACTTTAAAGACATTTTAATCTTAGAAAGTTTTGCCTTGGTATACATTTTCTACCCAGTGGACATTAGACTTTTACCGCAGGGCTTTTGGACATTAGATAGCTACATATGACATGAGACACCTCAATGCTTCCAAAGTCATTATATTCATTGCTAATGAATTGAAAACTTTAGATCTGTAATGTGGTTCATAAATCAAAACAACATTTTATACAGATTTATGTGATCTATAGTTATGCAGACCACAATGAGCTAAACAGAACTATTACCATCTTGGGAAAATATGAATTTGTTTTGCAATTTAAATAACAAAGATTTTAAAAAATAATTTACTATGTTTGGAGGTACAAATAAATAATTTCCAAAATGCAGAGGATACAGTTTTTTTTTTAAGATTTTATTTATTTATTTGACAGAGAGAGAGACAGCCAGCGAGAGAGGGAACACAAGCAGGGGGAGTGGGAGAGGAAGAAGCAGGCTCATAGCGGAGGAGCCTGATGTGGGGCTCGATCCCAGATCGCCAGGATCACGCCCTGAGCCGAAGGCAGACGCTTAACCGCTGTGCCACCCAGGCGCCCCTCTGAGATTTACTTTTTAGACAAAAGTTCCCAGTAAAGTAAATTCTGTTGTTCTTGGTACTTTGGCTGTGCCGAATATTAGACATAATAATTTACATAATAATATCCTTAGTGGAAGAAGAAGAAGAAGAGGAGGAGGAGGAGAGGAGGAATATCCTCAGTGTTCCTGTATTATGGTATGAATTTCTATAAACTATTCTGAGAAACTGTTTTCTATTTATTCTTTTCTCCTGTTAAAACAATCTAATAGTGGGGCACCTGGGTGTCTTAGTCAGTTAAGCGACTGTCTTTGGCTCAGGTCATGGTCCCAGGGTCTTGGGATTGAGCCCCACATCAGGCTCTCTGCTCAGCTAGAAGCCTGCTTCGCCCTTTCCCTCTGCCCCTCCTCCAGCTTGTCTTCTCTCTGTCACTCACACTCTGTTGCTCAAATAAATAAATAAATTATCTTTAAAAAAACAATCTAGTAGTAATAAACATTCAAAGTTCAAAAGGTTAGATTATATTCTTTAGGGAGCAGGATGAAAAAACTCCCTTATTTTCTTCTGGAAAAGGAAATATAAAGGAAATGAGATAATATCAGGAATATGTTTTAGAGACCTACTTTCAGGTCTTTAAGGCTAGAGGTCTTTCTAGCTAGAGCTCTATGAGGTATATTTTCTCTACCCATGCTATTCTGCTATGAGAAAAACAGTAATTTCTCGGCACTCCAAAGTTTATATTATTGACCTGATTTTTTTATGTCCATAATACCTTATCAAGAAAAACATGTAGACTATACAGTTTAGAAAACCTTCATTAAATGTGTGGTAGAATCCACCAGTAAAACCATCTGGTCCTTGATTTTTCTTTGTTGGGAGGTTTAAGATTACTCATTTAATCTCCTTACTAGTAATTGGTCTGTTCATACTTTCTATTTCTTCATGATTCAGTCTTGGTAAGTTGTATGTTTCTAGTATTTTTTTTCCATTTCTTCTATGTTATCCCATTTGTTGGCATGTAATTATTTACAGTAGTTTATCCTTAGTACTTCTGTGGTATCAGTTGTAATTTCTCCTCTTTCATTTCTGGTTTTCTTTATTTGAGTCCTCTATCTTTTTTTCTTTTTCTTTTTCTGGCTAAATGTTTGTTAATATTATCTTTTCAAAAATACAGCTCTAAATTTTTGATCATTTCTGTTGTCTTTTTAGTCTTATTTACTTCTGCTCTGATCTTTATTTCCTCCCTTCTACTAACTTAGAGCTTGGTTTGTTCTTTTTCGAGTCCTTTGAGATCTTACTTTTTTCTTAATGTAGGCATTTATTGCTATAAATATCCCTTCCAGAACTGCTTTTGCTGCATTCTGTAAGTTTTGGTATGTTGTGTTTTCAATTTGTCTCAAAATATTTTTAAAATTTCTTCTTTGACACATTGGTTGTTTAGGAACATGTTGTTTAATCTCCACATATTTGTAAATTCTACAGTTTTCCTTATTATTGATTACTTTCCCAATGAACACATATATTAAATCATCATGTTGTACACTTTAAATATATAACAAATTTATTTGTCAATTATACCTTAATAAAGCTGGAAAAATATAAACTTCAGCTTCACAGGTTAAAAATATAATAAAAAGGAAAAGAAAATGAAAAAATAATCTTCAACATCTGATATTGAAACAATAGAGTTTTTTCTTAAGATTTGATGAATCAAACCAAAACAAAAAAAGCAACAAATAAAACCCCAAACCTCCATCAATACCTCTTTTCTCAACTATTTTTATTAATTGAAGTTTTACTAAGTTCAGCATATTTTAAAGTGTCTTAAATGCACATTATCATAATAAAAGTCAGTTATCTATTAAAACATAGTCTATTGACAGCTAAATTTCTATGTTTATCATTTATAATGATTTTTGTTTTCTTGTATATCATTTTAGAATAGCTTCCTAAAGTTATTCTGTCACAAATTTCAAAATTTGCATGTTTTTTAACTCTTTTGTATACTGACCAAAAAGGAGTAAGTGTTACATAGATTGAAAACATCCTCACAGTGACTGGTTTCCATGAAAGCATGGTATGTGTGAGCATGTATGTGTCTGTGCCTGTGCACATGAATGTATATACATGTATATGTGTAAGGGTGCTAGAGGAAGGGAGGAAAGAAAGGAGAAAGAGAGAAAGGAAGAGAGAGAGAGAGAAGTGGAGGTGGTGAGACAACACAGGATAGCTTTTGTTAAGGAGAGAAATTAAGAGGTACCTGGTGGTGGCTCAGTCAGTTAAGCATCTGCTTTCAGCTCAGATCATGATCTGAGGGTCTTGGAATGGAGCCCCACGTCAGGCTCTCTGCTCAGCGGGGAGTCCGCTTCTTCCTCTCCCTCTGCCTGCTGCTCCCCTTGCTTGTGCGCTCTCCCTGTCAAATAAAATCTTTAAAAAAAGGAGAGAATTCAAGTAAGTGAGGTATACTAAAATTCAAGGAAGTGAAGTATAGTTAAATCTTCATTCTTGGTGGGCCTAACCACCAAGATATAAATTAATGAGACTGTAAAATTTTAAATTGAGGCTAGATGTGGGAAAGGTTTCTGTAGTAATTTTTCTTTCATGTCCACTAAACAGTGAATATATTGACCTATTAAAAGTATAATTTACTTCAAGCATAAGTGAATTCCTCAAATATGGAATAGCTTTTGGCAAACAGCCTTTATTATGCCTCGATGTAATTCAAATGAAAGTTAATTGATTTTTAAGGAGTGCAAGATATTTTTGTTTTTGTTTTATCCTAATCTTTGATTCCATTTCAAAACATTTCTTCTGGGGCACCTGGGAGGCTCAGTCGGTTAAGCATCTGCCTTCTGCTCAGGTCATGATCCCAGGGTCCTGGGATTGAGCCCCGCATCAGTCTCCTTGCTTCTTGGGGAGCCTGCTTCTCCCTCTCACTCTGCCCCTCCCCCCACTTATACTCTCTCTTGCTCTCGCTCTCTCTCTCTCTCTCAAATAAATAAAATCTTTAAAAAAACAAAAACAAAACCCTTCTGGTTTCTATTATTGTTGTTGTTGTTTTAGACTTGACTAAAGTATCTTTTGCAGCATCTTATCAAAGGGAAAAGAACATTAGCTTCCTTTTATTGGAAAATTAAAGTTATATCTACATTTGAAATTTTGTTATGCGAGCATTCTCTTCACTGACATGCTTTTGTTTGTACTACTACCTGTGAGTCACTTGGATCTGTAGAAAATAAATGTATGTCTGTGACTTACATATTTGTTTACACTAAGGCCTCATTAGGAAGATGGAAAAACTTTTAAAAATTCTAGCCTCGGAATTTCTTCTCACTCTCAGTGAGTAAATACAACCATCTTTCAATAATATTTTCCATTTTGGAAGTACATTAGCAAGAAGGTAATTTGTGAAAGGTAATTTTTCAGAGTTTGTGATTACCTGTTTCCTGGATCCATTTGATTTCCACCCAAGTTTTTCTCCCTGCTTTTCTGGCTTTAAGATTATTTTTGAATTCCTTTCATATTTACAAGTGATGTGCTTGACAGATAGGTTACAAGGATTGTTATACATGCAGTAGAGTGTTTTTAAAAAATTACTCACTTTGGTTATGAGCCAGTTTATTGTTCTTTGTGCAAAGTAACAAGCCATTCTGCCATGGATGAAAGATCTTGATTTGAGTGTTTACAGTGCACAACTCCTTCATGGCTGAAAGCTTCCAGTGATTTCAATCTTTCTGTCACCCACACAAATCCCAGATCTACATATAGAGTCTGATTATACCAGATAAAGATTTATTTTCCAATTATTAGTTGCAGTAGTTTGTTAAATGTCTCTATTACCAACAGTGTTCCAGCCCTTGATACCTTCCACCCCCCCCTTTATCTATCTGCCATCAGAAAAATCATTACTGGGCAATAAAACAACATTTCAGATTTCTGTATGAACTGGGACTCTTTGTCAGCTTATTTTAATTAGTTCTTTCATTTTTAACTTATCATTAAAGTTTAAAGACATTATATATGACAATTCTTAATGTCAATTCTAAATGTAAATGATCATACATTTGGAGAAACATCCTATAGTAAATTTTAAGGGTTCCTTCTTGGGATGTTCTTATCATGAATGAATAAGCCAGATTTTTACAATGGAAAAACTACTCCCCGGGAGTGAGCTACTTATATTGCATTTTGGAACTACTACAGTTCCATTTAGTAAAATGTTAACATAGTAGTTTAACAGCAGGGGAAAAATCTGACTCAGTGCTTTTCTTAGCCAAAGAAACATATTGGATAATGAAAAATTCTTACTGACAATAGGAAACACCCTGATACATTTGCAATTACAGGGTTCCTCTTAATCCAGTACCTCACTATGTGTTATTACCTTTGCAACCCTCATATTATCCTGCACTAATTAGAGTTGTTCTTGCTTTCATTTTGAGAACCAGAAAATTAAAAAGTAATTTATTTTTTTAATGTCATGGATCATATCTATCTTAGAGACTGAAATAAAAATATATTATTTAGATGATATGTGGTGTGTTTCTTAAGCAATTTCTGTCATTATTCTCCATCAATTCTCTTAATCAGTAAATAACAGGTTCTAACAAATGAATGAACATAACTACCAAGCCAAATCTAACACAGGGAAAGCAATGATAATAAATATTTGACAGATTCATAGTACTTGGCACTTTACAAAGTATTTTCATGCCCATTACCTTATTTGTTTCTCAGAACAACCTTAGAAGCAGGTAAAGTATGTATATTTATCCTCATTTTAGAGGTATGAGATCTAATACTCAGAGAGGTTAAATTACTTTTCCAAAGTCAGAGCTAGGGAGCAAAAGAACCAGGATTCTAATGTAGCTCCAAACATAGCAATATTAATACTAAAGCACAGTACAAATCCAAAACTTATAATTTGTCTCTAAACTAATGCCTAAGCATTCTTGTCAGAATGCAAACATCATTTACCAATTAACTTCATTTTAATTAAATGCACCTTAGCAATATTCACAAAATTATGATAGTAAGAAACAAATTATTCAGAAATCATAGATTTGAAAAACTCTGTTGTATCTGAGTATCTCTTCTATCTGGTTAATTATACCCCAATGAAATTTTATATGTGTTATTTAGTTAACTGAAAGGAATATTTTTAACCATATTTTATATATGAGGAAACAGACTCTGAAAGGCTTAATAACTTAACTCACATTGCACACTTTGTACCTTGGGGGAGCCAGAATTCAAACAAATATCTGTCCCTTAAGGCTTTGCTCATTCCTAAGCCATATAAACAATCAAAAAAGTTATTTTTTCAGTGGTGGGAATCTTTTCTCAATGTATACATATACCAAATCATTACACTGTACACTTTACATATATTACAATTTTATTTGTCAATTTTACCTCAGTAAAGCTGAAAAAAAATTGATATGTGCTTCCTTGGATAGGCACTATTTTTAAGTTTCACATGTAAATGTTTTTGTTAAATATATAGGTAACCCTAAATGGGATTCCTCGGATACTTAAGAATTCAAGATAAGAGGTATTTTGCAGAGCTTGAGGTTTATAGGGAGAAACTTGATGATAAGCTTGAGATGTATTTATACATTTCTTCTATATTTTAGAGTAAATGTAGAATAAATCTTTGCTGAGGGTTTGTGTGATACACTCTGTTAGGCTCTGAAGATACAGAAATGTTTAAATCATGGCTCCTGTCCTTAAGAAGCTAATAGGAAATTCATTCACTCATTTATTCAAGAAATATTTATTGAGCATCTAATGGAAAGATGGGCACAAATAAAATGAGGTGTATATCTACTTCAGTACTTTGATCACTCATGAAATAGAAGAAGGGATTTACTTTCTGGAACTTTTTAATCATTATAGTTTTTCACTTTTAAAGTTTAGTGTCAACTTAAAAATATTTGTTAACAGCACCACTTTCAAATGCTGCCAAACAAAAAGCAACATTATTTTCACTCATTTATGCTGTATAATGAATATATGTTGAGAGTCACCATCTGCCCCAGTTTTGCTTAGTGATATAGTGTTGTCAAGACTGTTACTTGCCAAGGTCAGAGGGTTTGGGGACAGCTCAACTTCAGTGTGAAATCTTGGGCCAATTTAATCATTGTAGGGAATATAATTGAGTCTTGTGATAATATATTTATGTGGCCATTTTAACTTGTCCCAATAATATTTGCTTGTCTGGTCTGGCAAACAAAATACTCTGTGAAATTGCCTACCTTCATGTCCTCAGTTTTGTAAATCAATGAGTCAATAGCTTAGAGAGGATTAAATTAATCCACAATAAGAGCACTAAGCTAAAAAAAGACCAATGAATGTCTTCTGCTTCCCTCTCTGTATAGTATTATAACTTCAGATCTCTGTTTTGTTGGCAGAGATTGTAAAATTAGATAATTCTTATAGTTATATGCTTCCAGTAATAATATTTTTATTAGTATGAGAATTTCAAGATACGGTAAGTAAACCTTATGACATTCTAATATTCTTTTTTTTTTTTATACCATTGCTGGTATCAATGTGTCAATAAAAGTTGGAATGTCTGATTCCTCCTAATCTTCAAATGCTTATAAAGTGACACATTTTATTTACACTTTTAAAATGCATATTTAATTCTTTTCTTCTGTGAACATCAATATTTTTCTGCTCAGTGGATGAATATTGAGTAGGGCAGCTTGCCAGCTGTCCACTGGAGAATTGAGATCTGGAACTCCCTCCACTTTCAAAACAGGCTCAAGCAAGGCTTCTTGTTCACATAGGGCTCACATTAACAAGTAAACTCAAAATATCTTCAAACAACATGAGACACCCTGCCTTATGTACTTAAAGAAGGTCAGTAGTCTTTCTCATGCCAAGGAAAGCATATGAATTAAATTTCAGAACATGATTTCATCTAAAACTTGCAAAAATATTTTTGACTGGAAAGTTAAAAAAGAGAGTTGTTGCTGTTTGCATATGTTAACTCAAAGCATTCAGTAACATTTCTCTAAAAACTGCAAATTGTTGCATTCTTTATGGACTACAATGTAATTTTTAAAAGTTATTAAGCTTCCTAATGACATTTTGTACTTTTGTGATAAAATAGCTTTGCTACCAAGGAAATAAAGAGTATTTGAAACTCCATGGCAAGTAGCAGTAGGTGGGGAAAATAAAACTTTATGAACATATACAAGAACAGCTTGTTTAAGTGCTTAATTTTATTACTGTAAATTTATTTTGATTTGTCTTTGGAACCCAGCAGGAACAGAAGAGAGAGATTGCATGCAAGAGAGCAAAAATAGCTCATTTAGGTGCATAAGTTTCTGTAGATGTAAATTAATCTCACTTTCATTCCAAAGCCTAGAGAGTTTTATTTTTTTTATTTTTTTTAAAGATTTTATTTATTTATCTGACAGAGATAGAGACAGCCAGCAAGAGAGGGAACACAAGAGAGGAGTGGGAGAGGAAGAAGCAGGCTCATAGCGGAGGAGCCTGATGTGGGGCTCGATCCCATAACCCTGAGATCACGCCCTGAGCCAAAGGCAGACACTTAACCGCTGTGCCACCCAGGCGCCCCTAAAGTGTAGAGAGTTTTAGATCTCATTGTTACCAATGATGTTTCCATCTATTACCTTGTTTTCATTCTTTCTACTGTTGGACATAATTTGTACAAAGAGAAAAGAGACTGAACCAAATTTAAGAACTTGATAGTTCTAATCCAATTCCCTTTGCGTGAACCAGGACTTTATACACAGTCTAAAGGGAAGCAGGTTGTTCCGGGTTTGTTTGTTTGTTTGTTTGTTTGTTTGTTTGTTTGGGAGAGAGAGAGAAAGAGGGGGAGAGAGAGAGAGAACAGGCAGGGGGGAGGGGCAGAGGGAGAAGCAGACTCCCCACTGAACAGGGAGCCCAAAATGGAGCTCGATTCCAGGACCCTGAAATCATGACCTGAGCCAAAGGCAGACGCATAACTCGCTGAGCCACCCAGGTGCTTCCCCAAGGTTTTTTGTTTTGTTTTGTTTTGTTTAATTTCTTTTAATTTCTTTTCTCTACTTCTTAAATAAAAAGCATATATATTTTAGATGTACAACCTGATGATTTGCTATGCATATACACAGTGAAATAATCACTACTGTATTTATTGTAGCATTAGTTATATTAGCCAACGTAGCAAAACAACCCAAGCATCCATCAATGGATTACTGAAGAAATTACAAGATATGTATGTATACTGAAATATTATTCAGCCTTAAGAAAGAAGGCAATCCTGTCATTTGCGACAGCATGAATGAACTTGGAGGACATTACACAAAGTGAAATAAGCCAGACACAGAAAGATAAAGACTGCATGATCTCAAATATGTGGAATCTAAAAGAATCAAATACACAGCAGCAGAAAGTAGAACAGTGTTTACCGGAGGCAGGGAGGTGGGGGAAATGGGGAGATGTTGGTTAAAGGGCACAAAACAAAGAGTTTTGAAGTGACCAGTATAATCAGCTGGAGTTATCAGTCTAGTTGCCTAGTGTTTTTTTTTTACAACAGAGTAAGACTTTAGCTACTTACTAACTCAACATGTTGAAAAGCTTAAAATTGTATTGAATCATTGTTATCATTATTCACATTTATTGAATGCCTACTATGTGCAGTGCACTATGATCCATTCTAGTTAAATATAATATTTAACTGGTTTGAATACAATTTTCTTGGAATTTTAAACCAGATGTTTTATCAAAATATGGATAGGACTGAAGTTCTAGAAATTCAAATCTCTTGATTTTTTTAATTTATTCTTCCTGTTTTGTAGTCCCATTAGCAATTTCCTAGGACATTCGGATTTGAAAAAAATATGCTATTTACTTCTAAGTTTCCCACATGCATATAGAATGCCTTCCCAAATCATGTCAACTCCCTATATTTCTACTATTGCTTGGGTACTGTCCAAACTAAGGGTATCTGCTTTCAAAAAACAATGATGATGAAGGCAGTTCTTTAAAGCAGAACAGAGTTCTTCTTTCCAAGATAAAGAAATGGTTAATGAGAAAATTTGGATGAGATGAAATTACAAAAAACACTCATACCTCTACCTTTTTCAATGCTCTATCCTCCTTCCCTCACTTTATATTTTTTATCCTTTACTAAGTTTCTAAAGAATGAGAACAATAATGGTGCTGGAGTAGCTTCCTGCTTTCCCTAATACCTACCACTATACTTTGTTTAGGAATTATTAACATGATTTTTAGCATTATTAACTAACAAATTCATATTGAAATAATTTAAAAATCTCCCTCCTCACACTCTTTGCCTTTTTAAATTTTCTTTTCTCTTTCAATTCTTAAGTTCAGAATTTTGTAGTCACTTGACTAATTCTTCTTCTTCATGTCCAGGCAATACATAATATGCAAGTCTTGTTACGTTAGTATTATTTAGACATGTTTGTACCCTAAATTTATTCCCAGAGAAAGCGTGTCATTCTAAAACAGTATTCCCCTGTGACTGGATTATTACAGCCTACTTCTCTCTACAGTCTGTTTTCCCCCTAATTAAGCCCACCCAGTAAACCATGGCTAATCTAATTTTCTTCAAATGATACACCCATTGTATCATTCATCTTCTCAAAAACTTATGTTATTTCCCTATGTGCTGGTACTACTCTTCATGATTTCTAAGACTCTCTATAAATTGGGTGACCCTTAGCTTAATTGTTCAAGTCAATTTCCCACTTTTCCATAACACAATTACTCTGCTTCCATTAGGCTATTTTTTACATGGTGCTGCTCATATTGTCCAAATAACCTTCAAGGTTCAAGAAGGTCACATCTCTTCCATGAACTCTCCATACCACAGCCTGTAGTGAATAATTTCCTTCTCTACTCTCCCATAAGATATTTTATAGCTTCTTTATGATTCCTTATGTTTGCACTTAATTTTACAGTTGAGAATTTTAAAAAATTATTTTAAACACTGTATTATTTCCATTCTATCTTCCTAACCAAAGTAGAAGCTTTTTGAAGGCATTGGTCATTATTTTATAGATGCTCTACAGAATTTAGCATGTCATTACACATTCAATAGATCCCTAATGAGTGTCTACTGACAAAGAGAGTATCAATATTTATTGATAAGGAGAGTTAAATGAGTTAAATCTCATATCTGAATTTTTCACTTACTGCCAATAGACCATACATCCAATAAATGAGAATGCTTGCATGTATGCCTTCTTCCATCATTTAATTTATCAGAACAAAAGTATTTCTTTGTTTTACATAGCCTGTCCACTTAAAAATTTTTACCAAAATTGAGCTAATAATTATGCTTTATTAGAAGAGATTTTGGCAATTTTGCACAGATCTATAGTCATCACCTATTTTCCACTATAGGTAGTTGAACATTTCTAAATATAGATCAAATATACCTCCATTTTTCTTTTTATTGTCATATGTGTGGCCTCCACATACTTAAATACATGATTTATAGCAATATATAACATACTTTTCTCTTGGAGTCTTAATTCCAGACTTTCAGGGTAGGAAAGAATCTTAGAGTTTATCTAATTCAAATGACCTACCTAATGCTTGAATCTCTTATATGAAATTTATTTATTTGCTCAACACATTTTCATCGAATACCTCACATGTACTAGCTGCTCAAGCAGATAGCACTTGACTACATGTGGTGACTTGCAATTCAACTGTGTGAAAGGTATCCATTCTATCATTGAATGCTTGTTGGAGAAGTTTCCCTTGTACCTCACTGAAATCTGCTCTCTGGAATTTCCTTTGCTCATCTCATTTTAGCTATTAGAAAACACAAAACAATTCTAACATCTATTCTGGAGGACAAGCCATCAATATTTAAAATAACTCTCATGGTACCCTAGAGTAGTATTTCCTCTTCCCTTTGTCACACCACCTCAACTCCTCCCACGTTTCCAAAATGATATGGTTTCAGGTCTCCTCACCACCCTGCTCATTCTACCCTAAATATGTTCCAGTGCTGCTCTTATCAAGCTCATCAGATGTAATGATCATATTTTGCAACATCCTCTTACTGAATTTAAATTCATAGACACTATAGCCTAACTAGACACATAATCTATCAAAAACTATACATCTCTTGAACTTTAATATATATGACAAATGCAATAAAATAAATGTATAAAATAAAATGTTTACAATGTGTAAGGTACAACTAAACTTTAAGACAAAAAAAAATCCCTTCAAGTTCTCCAAGTGTCCCCTTGGGGGTAGCAGCCCCCCCAACAATGACCTGATAATGCACCCTTATAGTGGGTCAATAAGGTGGCCAATTTAGAATGCAGCACCTCACATATAATCTAACTTATTTATAAAGAGTAAAATTCTCTTGCTTCATTTTATGTACTGTACTTCTATTATTACAGCCTAAAATCAGAGGATGTTTCTTACTCACTCTTTGAGCTTATTATTAAATAAAATCCCAAAGTTTCTAAGTGTGAAGTCACATTGCTTGCATTTTACACTTAAATATGTCAAATATGCAAATGCACCAGATATTCTCATTAAATATAACCATGCTAGATGTGGAAAATTGCCCCAATTTATTATATTATTTATATTATATGTATTTTATATATATTTCTGTTAGGTACAATATTCACTTTGCTTTCCAGTTCAATTTTACCTATAAATTTGATCACTATTCCTTTCATTTTCTTATCAAAAAGAAAAAAACCTGGGAGAGGGAGAAGCACCTAGCAAACTTCTAGGAAATATACTGAGAATATATAGCATAGCTGAGACAATATGGCTAACTATTTAAGAATGCTCACTCCAGAGTCACAGTATTTGGTACAATCAAAGCTTTGCTACTTTACTGGCTGTGCAAACTTGGAAAACTCTATGATGTCTTAGTTACATGATCAACCAAATGAGGTTGAATATAGTATTTTCATAGAGTTGTTTTAAAGAACTAAGATGGTATACTATGGGTCTGGTGCTTGGTAAATGTCTAGTGAATATTTTAATGTTTCAAAAACTCAAGTCATGTACTATGTTGAGTCAGTACCCAGTCATCGTTCTGGATAAATCAACTATTCACGAATCTGGGAAACATTAGTTTCCTAGTGTATACGTTATTTATTTCTGTGGAACAAATTACAAAATATAGTAACTTAAAACAAAAAACATTTATTATCCCACAGTTTTTGTAGATCAGGAAAATGTGGGCATAGCTTATCTGGGTTTCTACAGCTCAGGGTCTTTCATCAGGCTGCAGTCAAGGTGTCAACCAGTGCTGTGGCCTCATCTCATAGCTCACCTGGGGGGAGGGGAGGGGAAATCCACTTCCAAGCTCACTCATGTGGCTGTAAGCAGGCTGACTTCAACTCCTTACCAAGTGGGTCTCTTCATAAGGCAAATTCACAATATGCAGCTGGCATTCTCTCAGAGCGAGCCAGTGAAAGAATAAGAAAGAAAGGGAGGGTGGGAGGATAGAGAGGAATGTCACAGTCTTTCAGGGAAGTGACATCCTATTATCTTTGCCATATTCTATTGGTTACAATCAAGTCACTAGGCCAGTTCAATGCAAGAAGAGGAGCTTACATAAGGGTATGGAAACTAAGAGTCAGGGATCATTGGGAACCACCTTAGAGGTTATCTACCATACCTAGCAAAAATGCTGACAGGGCAAGATAAAAGGGTCTGGGGACCACCCAGATTTGGGTAGCTCTCCAAATCACTCAGTGACAAGGCACTGGGACTGAAACATATTGTCTTACCTGGTTCCACCCTCGTGCCCCACTTAACCTTTTTTGTGCTGGCAAAGGCTTAAAAAAAGAATACTGTAGTAGATACAATGCAATGAGGGAAAAGGCATGGGCCTGGGTTGGAAACTCATCTCTACTGATTAGCTATTTCAGTTCACTAAACCTCAGTGTCTTCATCTGTAAAGTTGAAAGAATGCCCTTTATTGTGCAGATTTGTTGTGAAGAACAGAGACAATATATGTAAAACCATAGTGCAACATAAGTTATCAAAAACCAGAGGTTAATGTAATTAAATATAAAATGTGTATATTTTTAAATACATGTGAATGACAAATTTTAATTTAAAACATATATGATGTACCCACAGGTCCTTGAAAAGTTCCTGATACATAGCAGTTATCCATATAAGTGTTTGGTGAATAAACTTGGTCTCCTTTCCTTGCCCTTCCATTATATTTCTTTATCATATTAGAATGGCAATTCATTGAAGGGAAAGACTTTATGTCTCCTGAATATTTGTATTTCCCAATATCTAACACCTTCTTAGCATATCACATGCATGTAATAAATCATTGTAGAATAAATGCAACCATTAATCATTAATCATTCACATTTCAAACTACCTTATTGCCCTATCATCTCACCTACTTTTCAAAACCCCCATTTTCCCCACAAATATGTCTATGATAAATTCAAATGCATGTTCTATAATATGTCTCTTTAGTTAGATGACACATTGTAAAGTGATTATTTTGTCTTCAAGTTATTTCTTGAAGAATTAGGATATAAGCAAAGTCAATATTCTGTGATCTTCCCTAATTTTCTGATTTTTTCTTCTTAAAATATTTTAACTATTTTCTTCTATTGCTTTTTTCTTCATGTCCTTTTCTTCTAGGCAATCCTTCCTATCTTTGATCCTATTAATATTGATGATAAGAAGTCAATAACACCTTCATGTATATTCATATATTTACATTTCAAGACCTGCTGGGAGAGGAACTCTAATGGTAGTATTTACTATATTGTGGTACCTACAGTGGAGGAAACTTATAGAAATATTGGGGTTTTCTTCCCTGTCCCTTAAATTCAACATTTCCTACTCTACATCAGTCTATGATAATTATAACTTTAGGGTTTCAAACTAATGGTTTTTGTTGCTCATAGTTCACAATAATAATTCATTTATATATTTTATGTGCCTTTTTCCCATAATTAACTGAGGTAGCTTTAAAGAATAAAATTTAACATTGATAGATGAATGGATAAAGAAAATGTGGTATATGTATACAATGGAATATTATTCACTCATAAAAAATGAAATACTGCCATTTGCAACAACATGGATGGAGCTAGAGAGTATAATGATAAGTGAAATAAATCAGTCAGAGAAAGACGAATACCATATGATTTCACTCATACGCAGAATTTAAGAAACCAAACAAATGAGCAAGGGGAAAAAAAGAGACAAACCAAAAAGTAGACTCTTAAATATAGAGAACAAATTGATGGTTTCCAGAGGGGAGGTGGGTGTGGGGGATGGGTGAAATAAGGTGATGGTGATTAAAGAACATACTTAACATGATGAACAGTGAATAGTGTATAGAACTGTAAATTGCTATAGTGTACTCTTGAAACTAATATAACATTGTATGTTAACTATACTGGAATTAAAATTAAAAACTTAAAGAATAAAATTCAAAAAATGAAAATCAAGATCAAGAAAGATAAAAGTAGAAAAGTTGATACGGTTGCTATGATTAAATAGCACATATGTGTTTGTGCTTCCTAGCAGCCAAGAAGGGAAAAAACAGTAAATTATTGTTATCACATACTGAACACATATTATGTGCCAGAAACTGCTAGGTGCTTTGACACAATACCTATCTTCACTCCAACCATGGAGAATAGGTATTATCCTCATTTTACAGATGAAGCTACTAAGGTTGGAAAAACCATCTCGATAAAACTAACTCCTAAGTGAAACCAAGATTCAAATCAAGGACTCTTTGACTTCATAGTCTGCACTCTTATATATTTCTCATGGTCTGAAAGGAGACAACATAATAATTCCACAGAGATAAAAGATTTTGGCATTAAATTATAAAATTAATTTTCTGTGTGACATTGTATAAAGGGGACATTGAGCAGTATGATAAATGGTGCCCTACATAACAGATTTACAATAAATGCAGAAGGGATATCCATATAACTGTTTGGCTCTTTTTTAAATGAACTTTGATAACTGCCTAAAACATAACATTAAAGTGCAAGTGAGTGAAACTGATTCAGCAAATACTAAGCTAATATGATCCTGTGATCCAGTCATCTGGTGACCTGAGGTAATTCAAGAATAAAACTGAAAGTATGTGAATCAGGCTTCAGAATGATACTATATTTGATTAGCAGGGGTTTGGATAAAAGCCAAATTCATTTGTTCATTCATTCAGCAAATGTGTATGGGCCATCTATATGCCAGGTACTGTGCTAGGTTCTGGGAATCCAAATATGTTTTTAAAAATATTTCTACTTCAAAGGGGCTTGTACTTATTTTAGAATTAGACAAGTCAATCCCTGAAACGAAGAATGTTAAGTGCTATAAGGGAAGTATGTACTATTTTACAAAAGCCCTTAAACCTATCTGGCAGAGTCAGAGAGTTTATCATAATGGAGGTAACTTTTGAGATATGACTTGAAGGTAGTAAAAGTTCTTCCCTCTAAGCTGTGTTAAATTAGAGGTGATTGATCAAATAGCATGAAAGGCTGGGTTCTGATTTACCAGTTAAACAGAGATCCAGGGTCTCTAAAATTTCAGTTAGCATTATTCAGCAAATACTGATTATTTCTATGATACGCTAGACAATGGAGATACAGTAGTGAGCACAGTGGATACTTCTTCTGTCCTCATGGAGTTTTTGTTCAATCTTTTGGTAGATAGGGATATTAAACAGTCACAGAAATAACCACGCAATTTCACCTGTGGTAAATTCCATTGGAGTTAAGGGGATCCCTATGATAGACCTGACCTAGTCTGAGGAGTCAAAAAGGGTTTCCCTAAGAAAGAGACACCTTAACTAAAATCTGAGAGGTAAGGAGCTAGCAAGGTAAGGTTCCCGTGTAGGGTAAAATGTAGGGAGACCCCACAGGTAGAAAGCATTCTAGTCACAGAGAACAACATGCAAAAAAGGATCCAAGGCATGAAGTTATATAATATCATTGATGAAATTTAAAATGGCCAGTGTGTCTGGAGCAGGAAAAGTAATGAGAAGAAGGTAGAAATGTGGTTGGAGAACATAGGTCATATCATGCTGGACCTTATAGGCTGCATTAAGAATTTGGGTCTTTATCCTAAGACAATAGCATTGGTTTGTTTAAATCAGTACAGTGACATGACCATATTTGCATTTTGAAACATTGCTCTGACTGCAGTGTGGAAAAATGAATGGAGGAGAGCAAAAATGGTTGTAGGAAAATCAATTAGGAAGCCATTGCAGTTGTCTCATGAAGACAACATAGTGGCTTAAGAAAAGGTGGTAGTAATGGAGAAAGTGAGAATTAAGTAGATTTGAAAATGTTTTAAGAAGGATACTGGGCCTGAATATAAGGAAGCATTGTATGTCAAGAATAATTCTTAGGACTCTAACTTGCACAGCTAGATGGATGGTGGCACTATTCATTAAGACAGAAAGCAATATATTTAAAAAAAGACATGGGGCAATAAAAGTTCAGGTGTGTGGGGGTCAAAATCAAGATCTTGAGTTTATAAGTGCTGAATGTGAAGTTCTGTTTTGATATCCAAAAAGTCAAGTAGGAAGTTGGACATATCAGTTAAGGATAAAGATAAAGAATTAGAAGAAATTGGTATATATGGTGGAATTGAAGCAGGAGAAAGTTGGTATCTAAGTTAGGAAAAATAATAACTTGGTATCTATATCTAATTAAGACACTATGGAACATGGAATAGAATTGTTTATCAATGGACTTCATAGGCATAAGCTCATTCATGCCTTCCTTTATGTACTTTATCTGACATTAGAGCATAACCCACATATTTTTTTCAGCCACTTCTGTCCAATTTAACTACTATCAGCAGGTGGGAAAAGCCCTAAATCTAAACAAAGACCTATTCTTTGTACAGGGGTGCATATTTATATTGCTATCTATTAGCAGCAGGAACCCTAATCTGGCTGGTTCATAGAACAAAACCTTCCAAACTACCCCTTGAAAATCCACTAGTACACTATAAAGTTGTTCCCACATTACATTTTCCCCATATACATATTTATCTATAGATTGGAAAGATAATAGAGATTGATGAATTGTATGTGAGTACTCAAGAAGCTAGCTCTACAAACATTTTATCTCTGCATGTACTAGGCTTTGGTAATGTTAAGTGTGCATTGTACTGAAGTGTGTACTCAAAAACCCTGATTACCATAGCCAATTTGTCCTTGTAAAGTTAAATAAGGGAAAGCAGAGAAAGCTATTAGAGTTTATATGTTCTTAGTATATGTGTGTGTGTATATAAATATATATATATATACACACACACTCTATATATCCATTATATATATTATATACATATGTAATATATATCTATATCAATCTTTTTTTTAAGATTTTATTTATTTATTCGACAGAGATAGAGACAGTCAACGAGAGAGGGAACACAAGCAGGGGGAGTGGGAAGAGGAAGAAGCAGGCTCCCAGAGGAAGAGCCTGATGTGGGGCTCGATCCCATAACACCAGGATCACGCCCTGAGCCGAAGGCAGACGCTTAACCGCTGTGCCACCCAGGCGCCCCTATATCTATCTATTTATCTCTCTCTCTCTCTCTCTCTCTCTCTCTCTCTCTATATATATATATATATATATATAAACTCATTTAATCATCAAAACAACCCCAGGGCACAGGTGATATTATCATCACATTTATAGATAAGGGACTAAATGCAAAGGGAGTATACCAACTGACCCAGTTCCAAGGCCAGCAAACCACAGAACCAGAATTCAAACCACATTATGTGGCTCTGAAGTCCACTCCTTTGACCACTACTCTGTTGCACCTCCCATAAAACATATAATAGCACTGAATCTACTCTCTTATTGAACAAAGCCCCAGTTTGGGCTCTGACACATTCCTTCCTCTTAGAGAAGATGGAAAGGGGTAGGGCAAAGAAGAGGTCATGGAGTCAAAATTACCTTCTTCCCTATGATTCTGTTTCTAGTATATTAAATAATGTGATAAATCTTTCCTTTATTCCATCTGACACCATATGCCTTTAGTAGTTCCTTTGTAGGGAAAACATAGCCTGCTGAGTCATCTCTAGCAGTTTCTGTATCATGAGGTTTGGAGGAAGCCTCTCATCTGACTATAAACCAGGTTCACAGCTGCTTATCTTAGGAGACTTGACAAGGTCACAGCTTGAAATGGTGGGACTGTATTATAATTAGAGACTAGGTGAAAATGTATCCAATGTAATAATTCAAGAATAGTTTGCCTTGTGTATATTATAAATAACAGGGTATCATTATCATATATTATTTTAAAATAAGCCTAATTAACTATATTTTATTTTTTAGTGTTTTATATTCATTGATAAAGATAATGCAAGGGCTATGCCTTCAAACGTAGACAAGATGTCAACAATATTGTTAAGGAGAGCCTTACTTTATAACATTACACAATAAAGCAGAAATGATTATATAACCCCATTTCTGAAGACAGATGCCTTTGTACCTGAGCATCTGCTCCAGTCTATGAAGTCCATATTCATAAGATCTATTTTTATATAGAAGAATGTATAAAATAAGCTTTCATGATTGAATACTTCTTCAAAAAGACTAGTTATTGACCCACCAGTTCTATTACCTCACCTTTCTCTTTCTCTTTTTAGCTTTGAGGCTAAAATTAGTAATATTTTCAAACTAATTTAAATCATACTTAATAACCAAACTTATACTCATGGTACCATAGTGAAATAAATCTTCTGCCTTAACTAATTTTAAATTGGTAACTTAACTTGTTTACCGGGTAAATGGATTTTTTTTCTTCATTCAGAGATCAGAAAGCGGACTGGCACAGTGGATAAAATTGTCCAATAAGCTGAAAAGAAACACATATAAATATAGATAGATGATAGATAGGTAGATAGATAGATAGATGATAGAATAATGTCACATAACTTGTTTGAAATTGTCTATACTATCTAGAGGATAACTTCAAACAAGTTATGTGGTATTATTGCAAATCAATTCAAATCCTTCACTTTCACAACTCAAGTAATTTGATTTCAAAAGATCTTACATCTAGGGGCACCTGGGTGGCTCAGCCATTAAGCATCTGCCTTTGGCTCAGGTCATGGTCCTGGGATCGAGGCCTGCATCGCGCTCCCTGCTTTGCAGGAAGCCTGCTTCTCCCTCTCCCACTCCCCTTGCTTGTGTTCCCTCTCTTGCTGTCTCTCTCTCTCTGTCAAATAAATAAACAAAATCTTGAAAAAAAAAAGATCTTACTTCTACTTTTTGATATTTCATTTTGCTTACTCTCCTTCATTCTATTAGTTTATTAGCAGGATAATCACGGGTTTTATAAACCATTTAGTGCATACGTAGAACTATGTGGTGGTGTAAATGAAGTAGGAAGTGTTATGTAACCCCTTGAGGACTTTACAATCTGATTAAGAAAATAACATTTAAACATATGAAGTAACTAGAGAACAGGGTGAGACAGTGGTCTGAAACCACTCATATAAGCCCCCACCCAATGGAGAGCAATCTGGTGTAGGGGAGATAGGTATGGCTAATACAAATTTATCCAGGAGTATGTTAGTAGCAAAAAGCAGTAATGAATACAGAAATAAATTAGTAGTGATTGACAAGATGTTTACACTCATACACAGTGGCCCTCATAGGTAACAAAAATAACTAATAGAGACCCTGACACTCAGAAGGCCATGCAGAAAGCTGAAATTTTGTTATCATGTCATTTCATCTACTACTTTAACTATAAATGTAGTGTGTATAACTTTAGGTTTTA
This sequence comes from Ailuropoda melanoleuca, assembly GCF_002007445.2. Taxonomy (NCBI): domain Eukaryota; kingdom Metazoa; phylum Chordata; class Mammalia; order Carnivora; family Ursidae; genus Ailuropoda; species Ailuropoda melanoleuca. The sequence continues at coordinate 89,141,782 of NC_048238.1, read as the reverse complement.
GCAGACGCAGTGTTTTCCTAAAAATGGAAGTAATCATTGCGTAAAGGTTCAAATTTGCAAGCTGATATACAACAAAATAAATTTCTCAATATCACTTGACTCCGGTCTGTAAATCTTACATCTTTAAATAAAAAACTCAGAAAAATCTGAAAGTGTAGATGTAAATGAAATATGTTTCATGTACTGTATTTTAGATGAAATTATCATGCCTCATTTATCAATACAAAATAGTAACCTGAACAGTGACTACAACCACATTATACATAAATATTGCATAATTATATTATCAAAAAAGTGAAGAGACATAACGCCTGGACTATTTATATGGGTATTATTTTTACAACAATGTAGGCGTATATTATTATATTTTATATTAATTAAAAATAATTTGTAAAAAAGAAAATATACCTCATAGATCACATTTTTGCCTTTATCTGTAATTTGGAGTGTTATACATAAGTTGCATTCAATATTTATTCATTTATTTTAGGAATTCTGGCTATGTTTCAAAAGTGCACAAGATGCAACATCTGTAAAGTTTCCATCATAGGGATAGTTTATGTGGTTTTTAAAGAAAGGGAAATAGAAAAATTGTATTTATTGAATAATATAGGGCAGTTGTTCGTCTTCAAAGCTTTGGAGTCAGACATGGATTTCACAACATGACTTTACCGTTTACTAGCTGTGTGACCATGCGGGAGTCATTAGTCTTTCTGGGCCTCAGTCCCCTCATTTTAAAATATGGCTATAAAAATAGAACCTGCTTTACAAACTTATCGTGAAGCTGAATGTGCATTTGAAATGTTTAGCACAGTCCTCCAGCCAATAACACAAATAGGCTTTCAATAAATAATAATTGTTATAAGAATTATTTACTTTTACAATTGAAATATATCTATATCTACCAGTCTATGCCTATCTGTAACGATCAATCTTCCAAATGTTCAGCCTATTTTGTTCTACAACAACAGTAAAAAGTATGCCATGAAGTCTTACTATATAATATCCATTTTTCTGAGGTGGAATTAAAAATAAAACATTATGGTAGATTAAGTTAAAGAAATTTGTAGTCATTTATTCTCTAGTAATATCAATTCTAATTATGAAGTTGTCAACATTTTTTTTCATCATCAGGTCACTCCCTCTCCACCACCCTGACCCTCCTGATAGGACATTAAACATAGGGAGGAATATGGGGGAGGAGTGGGTACTGGGTACCTGCTGGATGGGAGAGGTGCAAAGGGCCTATGGTTTTTGTACTTGGAATTTGTGCATTTGAGTTGAGGGTGCAAAAAGGGCTTGGAGAAAGGGGAGAAAAGCAACAACAAAGTAACTCCCATGCTCTCCCTTGACTGGTCAGAAAAGTTAATTCACCTCCTCACATGTACCCACTCAGCAAATAAAGTTTGGGAGAGGAAGACTGGGGTGTCTGCAGAGCTGGTGTCAGCTAGGAGCCACTCATGTCACTGTGCAATTGAGCACGTCTAAATATAGGCTTGCCAACCAGATTGGTTGCTCTGAAGCTGCAAAGCCAGATATGGAGCATCCAAATCCTGAGACTGCTAAACCCATAGTCTGAACACCCACACTCCACCGTTGTGTCTATATGGTTACATCGTCCTTCTGGAATGTTCTTCACCATCTGTGCCTATGGAAATCCATGCATTTCCCACCCCCACCCCCAACGCCACAGGGGCCCTCCCATGCAAGACAAGACTATGCCCAGGCACCTGGGATTCCTTCTGGGATGGACAGTGAGGACTGATCCTTTCCTTCCTGGAGCAGGAAAAGAGGTATCCCTCTCCTGTACCTCTTCCACTCCACTCCATGGTTCCTCTCTGATGTTCAAGAGAACTCAACACCATAGAGGAACACCCTTGTCTTACCCCCAGCCCCCACCCCCACCCTCAATGCAGTCCTCTAGGTTCCTGAGGCTGCCCTGGATCACAGGGTTCCGACTACATATCCGGCAGGAAGTGGGGCCTAGGCAACTACATTTGGAACACACCCCTAAGGGATTCTGGTGCTGAAACTCAGGGACCTCAATTTGAGAATTAAGAAAAAAAATGGTTGAAAATTTATAACACACTCCCAGCGGAGGGGCTGAGACAGGTACACCACAAGGACAGACCTAAGGGGAGGGTCTCCCTGCCTCTGCTAAACATTCCCATTCTCTGTCAAGTTCAGGGTTGATGCAATTTGTCTTTGAACTAATTGGGTCTCTTTGAACTAAAGGGTCTCCTAGGATTGCACTAAGCACATGTTTGTTTCTTCAACATATAATTGTTAGAGCTCCTTCTAGCTTCATACCTGACTTTATTTTAGCTTTCGTATTTTATTTAAGCAGGGATTTTAAGAAGGCTAGTTGGTTGCTATCCTGAGGGTAGTGAAACGCCTGGATAGCAAGTAGGATAGCAAGAGCGCCTGGGCAGGCGCACTAGGATGGGTCCTCCAGAGACGGATGGGGATCCTGGAGCACTGGCCCTGGGTGAGTCTCCCTACCGCGGGCTTCTCAAAGCGCCCAGATTTACCTTCCAGTCCCATCTCACTTTCCTTCCTTATGCTGTGTTTGTGCTTTTTCTCTCAGTGTTGCGTTTGTCTTCCAGGTGGAAAGTGCCCAACTTACCTGTCCTTAGTATATGAGAGACAGAGCTCACGAACAAAGGTGATCTTTGGGCAATCAAAACTTGGCTTTTAAGAGTTTTCTGTACCTCCCCCAACACAACCTTTTTTTTTTTTTTTGCCTTCTCTTACAAAGAATTTTGTCTAATCCTTAATTGTGCTTTCTGATTGACAGATTTTTTTTCTTTGGACTGATATAGATGTGGTTCCCACTACAATTCAGTACTTCAGTTTTACCAGTATTTCAACAGTATGTTCAGGTCTTCTACACATTTCAGATGTATGGTATTTTGGGAAAACGTGTGCTAAAAAGTATCTTTTGGGCTGGTTGGAGGAACTACCCATCATATATATAACAGGGCAGGTGTTTAGCCCTGTTCTAAAAAATGTGTTTCAAGATCTAGATTGCCACCGTTTGGCGCCTGCTTCATTTGAAGTTTGGGATCTGGGTGTTTGTTGTTTGTATATTTTTTGTACATAAAATATTTAAAAATATGTTTTCTTCGTCAAGAAATTTTACAGTGGTGTTCATCTTACTAATCACAATTTTGATTATTCAGTAAAATTTAGCATCGATACACCCAGGCCCTCAGCCTTCTTGTTCAAAGCTGCTATATTATGGCCTGCTTTCCTAGGTAGCATTTATGCTACAGATTTCCATAGCTAATCAAAACTGTCCTGTAAGTGGCAGGACAATCGGGAAAGTAGATTTTGGGGTAAACATTTCTTTAAAGTTTAGGTAACACTATCCAGGCAGCCATTTTCAGAAAAAGGTCAGCTGTTGTGTTCAATGTGGTGTTGTTGACAATTTTTTATTGTATACATGGATAATTCTTTTAGCCGGATTTGAGTATGTGACGTATTGCAGAAAAAAATAAAACATGTTTAGTATTTTAGCAATTAAGTGCTAGGTTAAAGTTTCTGAATGCTTAAATAAACACTTTATTTTTTCTTAATTGCCCTTCTAGGAATATATTTATCAAAGTCAAATCTTCCAGGAGAGAAACTGAAGCTGAAACATCAGCTGTGCACACATTAACTGTGTACGTTTGTTTTTGAAAAGCAAACTTATGCTACTATCATGGGTTAAAAGATTAACATCTTGAATACCTTATCGAAATATACTTGCTATTGGTTGGGACAGTTCGGTATCTTGTGTTTTTAAGATGATTTAAACTTCTTTATTTATGAAAAAATTACATGTTGGGCTTATAGCTACCTACTCACATATACTGTGCATTGGTGTATGTATATGTTTCCACGTGAGGAAATAGCATATATGTATACCATTTTACATATGCAAGTATTCCTAATATTTTTTGTTTTTCTTTTTTTAATAATAATTTTTATTATGTTATGTTAGTCACCATACAGTACATCCTTAGTTTTTGATGTAATGTTCCATGATTCATTATTTGCATATAACACCCAGTGCTCCATGCAATATGTGCCCTCCTTAATACCCATCAACGGTCTATCCCAATCCCCCAACCTCCTCCCCACTGAGTCCCTCAGTTTGTTTCTCATAGTCCATAGTCTCTCATGTTTCATTCCCCCTTCTGATTAACCCCCCTTTCTTTATTCCTTTCTTCTCCTACCGATCTTCCTATTTCTTATGTTCCATAAATGAGTGAAACCATATGATAATTGTCTTTCTCTGCTTGAGTTATTTTGCTTAGCATAATCTCTTCTAGTCCTGTCCATGTTGCAGCAAATGTTGAGAAATCGTTCTTTTTGATGGCTGAGTAATATTCCGCTGCATATATGGACCACATCTTAATCCATTCGTCTGTTGAAGGTCATCTTGGCTCCTTCCACAATTTAGCTATAGTGGACAATGCTTCTATGAACATTGGGGTGCATATGGCCCTTCTCTTCACTGCGTCTGTATCTTTGGGGTAAACACCCAGTAGTGCAATTGCTGGATCAAAGGGTAGCTCTATTTTTATCTTTTTAAGGGACCACCACACTGTTTTCCAAAGGCTGTACCAACTTGCATTCCCACCAACAGTGTAAGAAGGATCCCCTTTCTCCACATTCTCTCCAACATTTGTTGTTTCTTGTCTTGTCAATGTTTGCCATTCTAACTGGCGTAAGGTGGTATCTCAATTCCTAATATTTTAAACTACATCTATTAAGACATGGTCTTTATTTTTATTTGGTTTTATTTAAATTAAGTAATACATGCGCATGACCAAAAAGTCATGCTGTACGAAAAGTGTACAGTGAGAAGTAAGTCTCATACCCTAGGATCCCTGATCTCTTGCCCATAGATCACAAGGAGTAAATTTTGTGCCTGTATCCATTTAGAGATGGTTGATACATACATAAGCATATATGTATGTATGTATGCAATTTTTATATAAATGACAGCATTTGCTGCACATATCTATGCTGCATTATCACAAAATTTTAGAGCTTGTTTCTTATATATACATTATACATACCTAATTAATTTTAATTGTATAGTATTCCCCTGTATGGTTGGAACATACTTTATTCATTACACCTTTAATGAACATGTATGTTGGTTCTTATATTCTGTTATTATAAACTATTCTGCAGTGATTACTTAGGTGCATACATTTTTGTGCACATGTGTAAGTATATCTGCAGGATATATTCCTAGAAATGGAATTGCTGGATCAATTTTATATTTAATGGCCATTGCCAAATTACCCTCCAAAGAAGTCCTACCAACTTAACCTCCCATAAATAACATATGCACGTCTGCTTCATCACACCCTTGCCAACCATGTGTCATCAAACTCTGTGCTTTTTGACAATCAGATATCTGCTTGATCTTGATCCTTTCTAAGGCACTGTGGCTGGGTTAGATTTGTGGTCAGAATACCAAGTAAGTTCTGAAGCAAAGATCAAGAATACGGGGAAATGACGACAAACAATAAAAATACTGTCAAACCAAAGGCAGAGAACACCTACAGTTCAGGCCCATGTATTTGGAGATGGATTACAAAGTACTACAGTCCTTAGATTCTTAGCTGGACCTAGTAGGATTCTCTGGTATATTGCACCCTCATTTCACTTGAATTCAATGCATGAGATGTCACTAAAGAAAATCCCAGAAGGTGATAATGAGAGCCTGAACTAGGATATTTGAGGTAAGTGTGGAGAGGGAGGAAGTTATTAGAAAAATGAGGAAAATAAAATGAAGTGTTTGGTATTTCATGTGGAGGGTGAAGAAAGCCAAAGAATTTAGGTGGACTCTAAGGCTCTGGCTTGAATGTAAATGCATAGTCGCAACAAGTGAATATAGAGAATATAGGCACAGAGGATATACACGGAATATAGGCACAGAAGATATACATGGAGGGTGAGCAACTTGACTTGGGACATGTTGAATTTGAAGTGCCTATTTGACATCAGAAGAACATACCCAGTGAAAAAAATGGCTATATACTCCAGAATGAGATTTCTCACAGCTGGGAACGTGAGTGAAATGAAATGTTGGGAAACTCTCCCTTTTGGCAGCAAGCAGAAGAGAAAAGCTTATCAAGGATCATAAAAACCAATGAAGATAAAAATTAGAGGTGCGGGGAATATAAAATTGAAGAGGCTTATTTTAGTCAAATGACATTACCTCATAAGCTTGAGACAGCAAAATATTTCTTTAATACTAAAATTATAATAATTTTTGAGTCTTAACTCCAGTCACAAAGGGCAGTTTTTCTCCCAGATATCCTCCCTAAATATTTGCCTAGGACCTCACATCGGTCCACTAATTAAGCTATTTCATTGGTCAACTGTTGGTACCTTCTTGGAGAATGAAAAGTCAGACCTTCATCACAAAGCAGAACTTCATAGTGATTTCTGGACCTCTTAGCCTGCTGCTCTGAGATGTCTCCAGCACTTCCAACAGCTTTCTGGCATTGGCATCTCTGGCAGCCATGCTGAAGCCCTGGCAGCTTCACAGAGGTGGAGTATCACCTCACCACTAGCTGCAACTACCTCCTGTTTTGAGTTCCCACCTCAATGCCACAGGTGCACATCTCTGCCAATTTTCCCAGGCTGCCAAAGACAAAGGAGGTGTCCAAAGGAAGATGCTCCTTTCCTCGGCATCACAATTACAAGAGCACAAATACAAAGAATTAGAAGAGAGAAAGAAGAAAGAATGTCAGACACAGATTTATTCATTATGCAGGTGAATGTAAAATCTGAGTGAAAAAATTATCAGAAGATATAAATAACTAATATCTTTCCAAGAAGAAATATGAAACCAGAACAGACCATTAACCCTAAAAAATTATGAATGTTACTTTTTAATCTGCCATTTCCTCTAAGAAAATCACATACTTAAACATATAATCATAAGCATATGATAGACATGCTAGGCCTGGCAGTCTCATAAATAAATTATTTCACATTGTCAAGGAATATTTAGTTTTGTTCTGCTTCAGAGCATAAAGAGTAAAGTTTACTCTTTTCTATATGAGACCAAAATAATATTAATAACAAACTTGACTAAAATTACACAAAGTGAAGAGACCTATTTACATATATGGATAAATAAATGCAAGTTATCCTTAAAAAACACTGAGTATAACCCATCAGTGTATTAAAAGGAAACTCTGCCATGACAAAATGAAGCTAGTTCCTGGAATGCAGAATGTTCATTATTTAGAAGTCTGTTTTTGCAATGTATCATATTAACAGGTCAAATGAGAAGACACATGGTCATGCTAATAAATTCCAATAAATAATTTAATAAAACCCTACTAAAATTCTTGATACAATCTTTAATAAAATATGATCATATATAGTCTTCATATGAGGGGTGTGTGTGTGTGTGTGTGTGTGTGTGTGTGTGTCTGTGTCTGTGCTGTTTCCAACCTCAACCAGAATCCTCCTAAATGATACGTCAGAGGAATTCCAATGAATGTAAGGAATGAAACAAGGATTCTAAAAATCACCATCAGTATTTAATATTATTATAAAAATTCTAGATACAGAAATTAGAAAAGATAGAAAGATAAAAGGTATAAATATGGAAGAGAAAGCAGTTATAATTACTTGCAGATGATATGACTAAAAAAATCATCCAAACGAGTCAACTGAAAAATTTGTTACAAACAATGAAATAATGTAGTAAGATATTCAGTTTTGAAATTAATATATGAAACATCAATAATTTTCTATTTTTACTTATTTACTTATTCAGCAAATATTTCTTAAATGTTTACCATATACATGGCATTGTTCCAGGTGCTAGAGATACTATGGTGAACATGATAAGCAAACCATGCCTTCATAAGGTTTGTAGTCCATTGAGAAGGAAAGAGAGGATAAACATAAAAATTAGTAAAAGTATGGTATGTCAGATGGTTACCAATCATAATAAATAAAATAAATCAGGGTAAAAGAGAACAGAGGATAGGAATTCTGGGAGAGATGCAATTTTATTTTAGTATTTTTATTGAGATATAATTGACATTACATTATTTTCAGGTGTACAACATGATTCAATATTTGTATCTATTGTGAAATGGTTACTATGTCTAGTTAACACCCATCAGTATGCAATTAATTTTTTTCTTATAATGAGAACTTTTAAGGTTAATTCTTTTAGCGACTTTCAGAAATGCAATACAGTATTATTAACTATATTCATCATGCTATACATTATATCCCCAGGACTTATTTGTTTTATAAATGAAAGTTTGTACCTTTTGAGTCCCTTCACCTATTTAACCTCCCCCCCCACCTCTGGCAACCACCAGTCTGTTCTTTGTATCTATAAGCACATTTTTTTTTAAAGATTCCACATGTAAGTGTTGTCATTTGGTATTTGTCTTTCTCTGACTTATTTCACTTAAGGCCCATACATCTTGTAAATGGTGGGATCTCCTTTTTATGACTGAATGGTATTCCATTGTGTGTTTGTGTGTGTGTGTGTGTGTGTGTATGTATGTGTGGATCTATCTATCTATCTATCTATATATCTATATCTATATACACATTTTCCTTATCCTTTCATTCCTTGATGAATACTTAGGTTGTTTCCGTATCTTGGCTACTATAAATAGTGCTGCAGTGAACATGGGGGTGCATTATATCTTTTCAACTCAGGGATTTCGTTTCCTTTGGATAAATACCCAGGAGTGGAATTGCTGGATCATATGGTAATTCTCCTTTTAATTGTTTGAGTAACCTCCATATTGTTCTCCGTAGTGGCTGCACCAATTTACATTGCCACCAACAGTGCACAAGGGTTCACTTTTCTCCACATCCTTGCCAACACTGGTTATTTCTTGTCTTTTTGATAATAGCTATTCTGACAGGTGTGAGGTGATATCTCATTGTGGTTTTCATTGCATTCATGTACCTGATTATTAGTGATATTGAGTATCTTTTCATGTGTCTGTTGGTCATCTGTAGGTCCTCTTTGGGAAAATTATGTTCAGATCCTCTGACCATTTTTTAATTGGATTTTTGCTATTGAGTTGTATGAGTTCTTTGTGTATTTTGGATATTAACCCCTTATCAGATATGTGATTTGCAAATATTTTCTCCCATTCCATAGGCTGGCTTTTCATTCTGGTGATGGTTTCACTTTGCCATGCAGAAGCTTTTTAGTTTGATGTGGACTCTTTAATTCTTTTTAAATAGATTTCTGTGTGGTGTAAGATAGTGGCAATCTTTTGCAGGTGGCTGTCCAGTTTTTCCAGTGCCATTTATTGATGAGACTGTCGTTTCCCCATTGTACATTCTTGGCTCCTTTGTCATAAATTAATTGGCCATATATGTGTGGGTTTATTTCTGTCCTTTCTATTTTACTCCAAAAGAGAATAAGGATTAGGAATTCTGGGTGAGATGTAATTTTAAATAAAGTTGTTAGTGAGAGCCTGGTCAATAAGTTAACATTTGAGCTGAGATTTGAAGGAAGTGACGAAGTGAGCCATGGAGATATATCAGAGAAGAGGGTGTGAAGATGGAGGGAATATCAAGTACAGAGATCTGAAGTGGAACCATGCCTGATGTGTGTGTGTTAGAGCAGTAGAAAGACTGGTGTTTTTGGAGCAGAGTGCATGAAGAAAGGAGTAAGGCCAGAGAGGTAATGGAGGACAATATCATGCAGAGATCTATAAATAATTATAAGAATCTTGGACTTGACTTTGAATGAAATTAAAAGCCAGGGAGGGTGGTTTTTTTTGTTTGTTTGTTTGTTTTGTTTTGTTTAGGTTTTGAACAGGGGATTTATGTTTCAGAAGCAAACATGGATGCTGTATAGATATATTATACTGTAAACTGTAGTAAGGAAAAGACAGAGTAGGAGGTGCATCATTTAGTAGGTCACCACAGTAATCCAGATCAAAGGTAATGTTGACCATATGCAAAACTAATCAGTTTAACAATTCAGTGGAGCTAGTGGTTCAAAACGACAGACACCTCCTTGTAAGGATCTTACAGAAGTGACAGTAAGATTATTTAAACTGAATAACTCCATGTTAAGGCTATAAGAAAGAGTGCCATTATCAGATCAGATATTTTGACAATGTTTTGGAAAACAGGAAATAGATAGGTTCACTTTGAAAAATAAAGCTGAGCAGGGTTACTACAAGCCTAAGATACAACTATGAGAATACTGCCATATTTATGGAAGCCAGTCTTCACAGAGAATCTCCCACAAAGATTCCATGCTATATTTTGACATACATCAATGGCAGGAGTGATTTTTGTTCTTGTTTTTTTAAAAAGATTTTATTTATTTGTCAGAGAGAAAGAGAGAGAGAGAGTGCACAAGCAGGGGGAGTGGCAGGCAGAAGGAGAAGCAGGCTCCCTGCTGAGCAAGGAGCCTGATGTGGGACTCTATCCCAGGACTCTGGAATCATGACCTGAGCTGAAGGCAGATGCTTAACCAACTGAGCCACCCAGGCGTCCTAACGAGTGATTTTTGAAGTGGCAAGCATAGTTGAAGGGCTGTCCATGGATGAGCTTGTCTAGTTGGACTTCTCTCCAAATAGTGAAATGCTATACAATTGTTAAAATTCTGGAGTTCATTCTTTATGTACTGACATGGAGAAGTAGCCTTGATAATGTTAGATGAAATAAGCAAATTGCAAACCAGATGCATATTATAATCCATTTTTGTTTAAAAATAGGAGGAGGAAAATGTAAACAGTATATATAAGAATATGTCCAAAAGGGTTGTGTGTCTCTAAGAGATAGTATAATAGTATCATATTTTATATATTTAAGTAATGTTTGAAGTCTGTTTTTCTTCAGTTAACAGAAAGGGGGAAAACAATGAAGGTATCTTTTTCTTTTTAATATATGTATATATATTTTTAAGTAAGCTCCATGCTCAACATGGAGCCCAACACAAGGCTCGAACTCACAACACTGAGATCAAGACCTGAGCTGAGATCAAGAGTCAGACGCTTAACAGACTGAGCCACCAGGTACCCCTGAAGATATCTTTTTAAAGTCCTGATTAAAATAGAGAAGAGAAGGAGAAGACAGGAATGATCAATGGTGCTGAATGCAGCAGAAGCTAAAATAAGCTGAAGATGAGAAAAATTCATTTTCATGTAACATGGAAGTCCATGAAGGCCTTTTGCCAAAACAATGGCGATAGTGATCAACTGCATTACCTCCAAGAAGGGATAAACAATTCAGTGTATCTCAAAATTGACCATGGAAACTCTTGTCCCATTGACAGGACTGTGGTTTTCTAGTTTTTCCTTCTCATCTCCTCAAAACAGTTGGTTTTGGGCAATACTGTGAGAATTACATGGGTACTACCTCAGTGTCTGCAGAGTAGTGATATAAATGTTCCTGACCCCAATGCAGAATATGACCCAGCATCTACCAATTTCAAGAATCTGTGTTGTTCCTTAACCTCTCCTGCCGTATATATGGCATATATTATATATAAAGTAGTTTATAATAATATAGAATCATAATATATAAGTTATAGTAATCTCTTTATAATCTCTACATAATATATTATATAATTTTTATGTATAATATTCATGGCTAGAAGCTGAATTGAAAGAACCTTAACACTAGAGACATCCAATTTTCTGTCATGCTCGTATTTTCCTCAAAGCATCTCTCTGCTTATTATATGACCATAATTTTAGTTTGAGTCTTAGTGCCTAAATGTCCATTAATCTTCCCTAGTCCCACATTCCCAACTATAATTATAGTGGGGAAGAGACTTTTTGCTTTGGAGTACACTTAGATATTTTCTTACTCATTGCTATCACACTCAAATCCATCCCCATCTCTGACGTCCTTTACTGATAATAAGGCCAATCCTACATTATAATAATCTAACCTTTGACAAAAATAGGACTTATTTTTATTATTTATAGGGGGCAAGGAGGAAAACAATCACTCAAAACTTTAAAAATTATATCAAGTCGATAGTCACAGGAAAGGAAGACACATAATTCATGAAGTCTTTTATTTTCAATATTAGGACTTGAGTACTACTAATACATGGGAGCATATTTGCTGCACATACCTCCCTGTTATTAATCAGAAGACTTTGGAAATCTAGTCACTTTCACTTACAAAGGGTTATAATCTAAGCATGAGTCTTTGATTAGATATCACAAATATTTAGTATTGGGAGTATAAAACAAAACAGAGATACAATACCTAAATTTGTTCATTTACCTTGCTTTTCAGTAGGTTTTATCCAGTAATTAGTTATAACATTTGACACACAATATAATAACTGGTTGATGTACCTATAAACAGGTGAATCAGTTCACTGAGAATCATTCAAATCAGTGATTTGTACTAATGTGAGCAAAACTAACAAATGAATAACTAATAATCTCCCCCAACCCATCTAGCTGTTTTGAATTTGGCAACCTGAGAATATAATATTTTTCTGGAAAACCGAGTAAGTATTATCTACAGAATGAGGTAAAAGACTGAGGTCATGGATTAAATAATTCCCTTTGTAAAAGACAACTTCCGTAAGCAAAGAAGCAGAGACATCATAATAGGATCAGAGCCTTCTGCTGAGAATGGACATTAGATAAAGACATATATTTGACCTTCAGGATCTCAATAGAAAAATGATTCTGTGTCACATCTATATACATAAGTAGTAGCCAGTATTTCATCTTCAGCTGCAAAGAGATTTTATGACTATGCCTGTTTATCGTGGTCTTTATCTTTGAGTGTTCACATATATAAACACTTGCATCCAGACAGAGATAAACTATCTTCAATGTGAGGAGCTCAAGGTAATGTCTTATTAAAATCTTGAATCTTCTTTGTTTTACTTTATAACTCTCCATGGGTGACTCACTCAGTCTCAAAATGAAAAACACAAGTCAAACTAATGGCAGCACTGCAGTCACCCACAGCATCTGTTATTGTTGTTGTATTTTTCCCAATTTGCTGGGCTGAGTATTGGCTAATGAATGATAACTTGACACTGCCATTCTTTGAGAATATTAAAACATTAAAAAAAAATCTCAAAACTTCAAACCTATGTAACAACCAAGCCTTCATTTTACCTCAATATTTTGAATTGCTGCTCAGATAATAGCAATTATTTCTGACATTGTAAATGTCAAAAATCAAGGTACAAAGTGTATACTGTGCATTATGCAGTGCTTAGGGGAATCAGGTGGGGTAAGTGACTATCTTTCAGAATCTACTCTACCAATTAAACTTTTCTCAAGGTCAATTCTTATGGAGAAAAAGAAGGCAGTAAATAGGTATGACAATTTGTTCATCTCTTATTATTAGCATGTACCCACAGAATATATGGCCAAGAGTAGGATTAATGAATGACAAAATTGTGTAGGTCTATAAAGACTATTAAAGATCATATAACACTAATTTTTAAAGATCAAGATACCTTTTTAGTGATAATTTTAAATGTGGTTCCTCACTTTTACTTTTTAAAATATCAAAATGTATGTAATGTAACAAATACTCGTGTTTCTACCATCTAGATTAACTGAAAGTAAAATCATAGATGAGGTAGAAGCTCTCATTGAACATTGTAATTATAAATTCTCTTCTCATCTCCCCACAGGTAAACACTCACTGTAATAGCTCAGCAAGTATCTGTCCAATTCAAGTTTTATACTGCTATGTATTTATATTTTTTAACAAATACTTAAGTACTTAGCATGTGCCAGTTATTAATACTTTCCAAAGATTTGCTCATTTAATCCTTACAGTTATCCACATTTTACAGATGATCATTTTACAAAGGAGTAATTAAATAATTGAGTAATAAGTAATAAGTAATAAGATGCATAGCTATATCTAGGGTCATTTCATACATGTGCATCTTTCCATATATAATATATAGAATGACTTCTATTAATATTGTGTGAACTTTTTCAGCAATTTGCTTTTATTGTTTAACACGTATTTGAGATCTTTGATGATATGTGTATGTATGTGTTTAGTTTATTTTAACCACTGGATCATCTATTAAGCAAATATATCACAATATATGTATTATATCAATAGGCAATCAGGTTCTACCTAGTTTTCTGTATTTCAAACTATGTTACAATACACATGTCAAAAAAGTATTTTGTGATGCACACATGTGGTAAATGCTCTCTATTTTTTTTTAAGTTTATTTATTTATTTTTTTTAGTAATTGAACTCACCAACAAGAGTCTCTTCAACTGAGCATACTCTTCCAACTGAGCTGGCCAGGTGCCCCACTGCTCTCCATTTTTTTTTAAATGTAGAAGTGGATTTGCTGTTTCATAGATTGTGTTCATTTTCTATTTGCTTCATGCTGCCAATACAGAACTCCAAGCTTGCTATGGTAAGAGGAAGTGTGATGATCCCAAAGATCCCTGCCCCCAGATACATATGCACCTTTTCCCAGGAATACAAGCAATATTCTGGAGGATGCCATTAAGGAATTTTGCAGATATAATTAAAATCCCAAATCGGTGATTTTAACATAAAATTACTTGGGGTGGACCTGACCTAATCAGGTGAACTCTTTTTTTTTTAAAAGATTTTATTTATTTATTTGACAGAGATAGAGACAGCCGGCAAGAGAGGAAACACAAGCAGGGGGAGTGGAAGAGGCAGAAGCAGGCTCCCAGCAGAGGAGCCTGATGTGGGGCTCGATCCCATTACGCCGGGATCACACCCTGAGCCGAAGGCAGACGCTTAACCGCTGTGCCACCCAGGCGCCCCTAATCAGGTGAACTCTTAAAAGGGACTGGGAGAAGAGAAAAAATTGAAGTGTGAGAGGTTTTTGACAAAAGACAGATTCTCTGTTGCTGGTTTTGAAGATGGAGAGGTGACATGAATAGGATCTGAGGGTGGTCTCTAGGACTGATAGTGACCTCTAGTCAACAGTCAGCAAGAAAATTGGAACTTCAGTCCTACAACTGCAAGGAACTGAATTCTGCCAACATGAACAAGCTTGGAAGCAGATTGTTTCCAGAGTTTCTAGACAAAAACAGAACTGGCCAAGATCTTTATTTCATCTTTGTAAGACTCTAAGCAGATAATCTGATTATGTTGTGCCTGGACTTCCAACCTACAGAAGTGTAAGGTAATAAATGGGGATTGTTTTAAGCTGCTAAATTTGTGATAATTTCTTAGGCAGCAATAGAAAAGTAACACTGTTTCAATTTATATTCTCACAAGCAGTGACTAAAATTTCCTTTTACCTCATATTCTCACCAGCACTTGGTATTTTTTCATATTTCGATTTTGGCCAATCTGATGGATAAAATATGATGTTACTGTTTGTTTTAATTTGAATATCCTTGTTTGCTGGCAACCAGGTTTGCTGGCAATCTATAAAAGCAGATTTTATAGATGATGAAAGTTAAACAAGAGTGAATGTGTTTACTCATGTCCTACAGCTAATTAAGAAGCAGAATGAAGATTCAAAGTTTGAGTTGAAAATCAGAGAGGGAGACAAACCATAGAGACTCTTAATCACAGGAAACCAACTGAGGGTTGCTGGAGGGGAGAGGGGTGTGGAGGTGGGATAAATGGGTGATGGGCATTAAGGAGGGCATGTGATGGAATGAGCAGTGGGTGTGATATGCAGCTGATGAATCACTGAACTCTACCTCTGAAAGTAATAATACATTGTATGTTAATTAATTGAATTTAAATAAAAAATAAAAATTAAAGAGGAGCCAATTTCACTGTGGTAAAAATATTTTTAAAAAGTTTGAGTTAAGAAATGAGATATGTCACTCTTCTGAAAACCCATGAAAATAACTTTTATCTTATAGCCATTCAATAAATATAAATGGACCATGTCATATATCTACATCAGTTTATATCACTGTACTCTAAATAAATTCTATGGCTGAAGCACAATCGTTTATTTATTTATTTATTTATTTACTTTTTTTTAGTGTTCCATGATTCATTGTTTGTGTATAACACCCCGTGTTCCATGCAATACATGCCCTCCTTAATACCCATCACTGGGTTAGCCCATCCCCCCCCAAAAAACACTCAGTTTGTTTCCTGGAGTCCATAGTCTCTCGTGGTTCATTTCCCCCTCTGCTTACACCCCTTCATTTTTCCCTTCCTTCTCCTAACAATCTCCCTGCTATTCCTTATGTTCCAAAAATGAGTGAAGCCATACGATAATTGCATTTCTCTGCTTGACTTATTTCACTTAGCATAATCTCCTCAAGTCCCATCCATGTTGATGCAAATGTTAGGTAATCATTCTTTCTGATGACTGAGTAATATTCCATTGTATGTATGGACCACATCTTCTTTATCCATTCGTCTGTTGAAGGACACCTCGGTTCCTTCCACAGTCTGGCTATTGTGCAAAATGCTGCTATGAACATTGAGGTGCATATGCCCTTCTCTTTGCTAGCTTTGGGGTAAATACCCAGTAGTGCAATTGCTGGGTCATGGAGTAGCTCTATTTTTCATTTTTTGTGGAAGCTCCACACTGTTTTCCAAAGTGGCTGGACCAACTTGCATTCCCACCAACGGTGTAAGAGTGTTCCCCTTTCTCCACATCCTCTCCAACATTTGTTGTTTCTTGCCTTATCAATTTTTGCCATTCTAACTGGTGTAAGGTGGTATATCAATGTGCTTTTGCTTTCAGTTTCCCTAATGGCAAATGATGTTGAACATTTTTTCGTGTATCTGGTAGCCATTCGTATATCTTCTTTGAGAAGTGTCTGTTCATATCTTCTGCCCATTTTTTTATTTAATTACTTGTTTCTAGGGTATTGAGTTTGAGAAGTTCTTTATAGATCTTGGATATTAATCTTTCATCTGTAGTGTCATTTGCAAATATCTTCTCCCATTCTGTGGGTTGCCTCTGTGTTTTGATGGCTGTTTCCTTTGCTGTGCAGAAACTTTTTATCTTGATGAAGTCCCACAAGTTCATTTTTTCTTTTGTTTCTCTTGCCTTTGGAGATGTGTCATGAAAGAATTTGCTGTGGCCAATGTCGAAGAGGTTATAGCCTATATTCTCCTCTAGGATTTTGATGGATTCCTGTCTCACATCGAGGTCTTTCATCCATTTGGAGTTTATCTTTGTGTATGGTGTGAGAGAGTGGTCAAGTTTCATTCTTTTGCATGTAGCTGTCCAATTTTCCCAGCACCATTTATTGAAGAGACTGTCTTTTTTCCACTGGATGTTTTTTCCTGCTTTGTCAAAGATGAGTTGACCATAGAGTTGAGGGTCCATTTCTGGGGTCTATCCTGTTCCATTGGTCTATGTGTCTGTTTGTGTGCCAGTACCATACTGTCTTTGTGATCCCAGCTTTGTAGTATAGCTTGAAATCATACAACATGAGGCCCCCAACTTTGTTTTTCTTTTTCAACATTTCCACGGTGACTCAGGGTCTTTTCTGGTTCCACACAAACTTTGGGATTGTTTGTTCCAGCACTTTGAAAAATGACATTGATGTTTTGACCGGGATGGCACTGAAAGTGTAGACTGTCCTGGGTAGCATAGACATTTTAACTGTGTTTATTCTTCTGATTCATGAGCATGGAATATTTTTCCACCTTTTTGTGTCTTCCTCAATGTCTTTCATCAGTGTTCTGTAGTTACTAGAGTATAGATCCTTTACCTCTCTGGTTAAGTTTATTCCAAGATATCTTACAGTTGTTGCTGCTATTGTAAATGGGATGGATTCCCTAATTTCTCTTTCTTCAGTCTCATTGTTCATGTATTGAAATGAAACTGTTTTATGAGCATTGTTTTTGTATCCTGCCACATTACTGAATTGTTGTATGAGTTCTAGTAATTTGGGGGTGGAGTCTTTTGGGTTTTCCACATAAAGTATCATGTCATCTGCAAAGAGAGAGAGTTTGGCTTCTTCTTTGCCAATTTGAATACCTTTTATTCTTTTTTGTTGTCTGAATGTTGTTGCTAGAACTTCTAGTACTATGTTGAACAATAATGGTGAGAGTGGGCATCCTTTTCATATTCCTGATCTTAAGGGAAAGGCTCTCAGCTTTTCCCCATTGATAATGATATTCACTGTAGGCTTTTAATAGAAAGGCTTTTAATAGAAAGGATTTTAATAGGTTTTTATGAAATTGAGTAATGTACCCTCTATCCCTACACTCTGAAGTGTTTTAATCAGGAAAGGATGGTGTATTTTGTCAAATGCCTTTTCTGCATCAATTGAGAGGATCATATGGTTCTTGTCTCTCCTCTTATTAATGTGTTCTATCACACTGATTGATTTGGGAATGTTGAACCACCCTTGTATACCAGGGATGAATCCCAGGGGGTCTTGATGGATAATCCTTTTAATGTACTGTTGGATCCTGTTAGCTAGGATCTTATTGAGAATTCTGGCATCCATATTCACCAGGGATATCAGTCTGTAATTCTCCTTTTTGTTGGGGCCTTTGCCTGGTTTGGGGATCAAGGTAATGCTGGCCTCATAGAATGAATGCAGAAGTTTTCCTTCTGTTTCTATTTTTTGAAACAGCTTCAGGAGAATAGGTGTAATTTCTTCTTTGAATGTTTGGTAGAATTCCCCAGGGAATCTGTCAGGCTTTTGACTCTTGTTTTTTGGGGGGTTTTTGATCACTGCTTCAATCTCCTTACTGGTTATTGGTCTATTTAGGTGGTCAATTTCCTCCTGTTTCAGTCTTGGTGGTTTATAGGTTTCCAGGAAGGCATCCATTTCTTCCAGGTTGCTTAATTTATTGGCATACAGTTGTTGATAATAGTTTATAATGTTTGTTTCTATTTTCTTGGTGTTAGTCATGATCTTTCCCCTTTCATTCATAATTTTATTAATTTGAGTCCTTTCTCTTTTCTTTTGAATAAGTCTGGCCAGTGGCTTATCGATCTTATTAATTCTTTCAAAGAACCAGCTTCTAGTTTTGCTGATGTGCTCTACTGTATTTCTGGTTTATAATTCATTGACCTCAGCTCTAATCTTAATCAGTTATCTTTTCATGTGTGGCTTAGGCCTGTTCTTTTGTTCCATCTCCAGCTGTTTAATGTGTGAGTATAAGGACTGCATTTTAGATTGTTCTATTCTTCTGAGTGAGGCTTGGACGGCTATGTATTTCCCCCTTAGGACTGCCTTTGCAGTGTCCCATAGGTTTTGGACCGATGTGTTTTCATTCTCCTCGTTTACCATAAATTGCTTAAGTTCTTCTTTAATTTCCTGGTTTACCCAAACATTCTTTTTTTTAACTATTTTTTTAAGATTTTATTTATTTATTCGACAGAGATAGAATCAGCCAGTGAGAGAGGGAACACAAGCAGGGGGAGTGGGAGAGGAAGAAGCAGGCATATAGCGGTGGAGCCTGATGTGGGGCTCGATCCCATAATGCCAGGATCACGCCCTGAGCTGAAGGCAGACGCTTAACCGCTGTGCCACCCAGGCGCCCCTAACCAAACATTCTTAAACAGGATGGTCCTTAGTTTCCAAGTGTTTGAGTTTCTTCCAAATTTTTTCTTGTGGTTGAGTGCCAGTTTCAAAGCATTGTGGTCTGAGTATATGCAGGGAATAATCTCAGTGTTTTGGTATCAGTTGAGACCTGTTTTGCGACCCAGTATATGGTCTATTCTGGAGAAAGTTCCATGTGTGTTGAAAAAGAATGAGTATTCTGTTGTTTTAGGGTGGAATATTCTGTATATATCTATGAGGTCCATCTGGTCCAGTCTATCATTCAAGGTTCTTGTTTCTTTGTTGATTTACTGCTTAAATGATCTGTCTATTGTTGAGAGTGGAGTGTTGCGGTCCCCTACTATTAATGTATTATTATCTATATGTCTCTTTATTTTGGTTAACAGTTGGCTTATGTAGTTGGCTGCTCCCCTATTGGGGGCATAGATATTTAAAATTGTTAGATCCTCTTGCTGAATACATCCTTTAAGAATGATATAGTGTCCTTCTCTATCTCTATAGTCTTTAGCTTAAAATCTAATTTGTCTGATATGAGAATTGCTACCCCAGGTTTCTGTTGAGGTCTGTCGGCATGAAAAATGGTTCTCCATCTTTTCACTCTCAATCTGGATATATCTTTAGGTTCAAAGTGAGTCTCTTGTAGACAACACATGAATGGGTCATGTCTTTTTATCCAATCTGCAACCCTATGGCATTTTATGAGAGCATTGAGACCATTCACATTGAGAGTGATTATTGAGAGAGATTATTTTTAATGTCATCATGTTGCCTGTAAGTCCTCGTTTCTATAGACTGTCTCTGCAATTTTCTGTTCTGTATCACTCTTGGGGTCTTTCTCCTTTTATAGAACCCCCCTTAATATGTCTTTTAGGGCCAGCTTGGTGGTCACATATTCTTTCCGCTTCTGCCAGTCATGGAAGGTCCTTGTCTCTCCATTCATTCTGAATGACAGCCTTTCTGGATACGGTATCCTTGGCTGCATGTTCTTCCCACTTGGTGCTCTGAATATGTCTTGCCAGCCCTTTCTGTCTTGCCAGGTCACTGTGGACAGGTCTGATGTTATTCTGATGTTCCTCCCTCTGTATGCAAAGAATCTCTTCCCCCTCCCCACTTTCAAGATTGTTTCCTTGGATCTAAGATTTGCGAATTGTACTATTATATGTTGTGGTGTTGGTCTGTTCTCATTGATCTTGGGAGGAGTTCTCTCTGCCTCTTGGACATGAATGCTTGTTTCCTTCACCAGATTAGGGAACTTCTCAGCTACAATTTGTTCAAATATCTGTTTTAGACCTCTCTCTTTCTCCATCCCCTTGGGAATCCCGATAATTCTGACATTTGAACCTTTCATTGAGTCAGTAATCTCCCTTAGCTTTTTTTTTTCATGAAAATGGAGTTTTTTCCTAATTTCTTCTTCTGCTTTGTTTACCCTGGTAGTCAGAGCATCCAGTTTAGACTGTATTTCATTCATAGAATTCTTAATTTCTACCTGATTCATTCTCATTTCAGACCTTAGAGATTCTATATTTTCATTAATATTTCTGAAACACATACATCATCTTGATAATTGTTATTCTGAAATCCATTTCTGACAATTTGTTTATATTCATATCCATTCGTTCTGTGGCAGAGGCCACAGTTCCTGTTTCTTTCCTTTGTTGGGGGGGGTTCCTCCTTCTTGTCATTCTGTTGAGGTGTGGTTGGGGGCATGTACAGTGTCCAAATTATTGACCAGGACCCAAGCATTATCCACCTGTTTTATAGGGATCCTAGGGATGTGGGCTTCTGTTCTTTCAGCCTGCCTTCTGAGGGAGGGGCCTGATACGCTGATACTCAGGGAACCCTGTTTGGGCAGGGTTGCCTTGACCCCTGGGGGGGGGATGGGTACAGGGAGAACCGGTTTTTCGGTCTTTCAGGACTTTTGTTCTCTGGCGACTTTCCCTGGTGGCTTTCTGTGTCTCTTTTGAGAGTCAGAGCAGCAGTGACCGTATCCACACCTCTGTCTTAGAACAGAGAGATGACAGTCTGCTTTTCACTGAGCTCTCCAGGCCACACCAACTCCGTTTCTGTTGGTGCTGCTAAAAACCCACAGCATCCTGGTTTGTGTGCCCCACAACAACTCTTCCAGTCCTTGCTCCCAGGGCCAGCTACATCTCTGCCCTTTGTGCTTCCAAATTCGCCAGCCGCCCCATCATGAGCTCCAGGTTTCAGCCTGGTTTTGCCGCTGCTACCAGTCTGTGAGTCTAGCCGCTCCCCAGCATGGGAAGCTTCTGCCTTACTGGTGCAGGAGCGCAGCGGCTCCCTCCCCCTTCTGTTTATCTTCTGATATCTGCCCTCAGACTCTCGGGTCCCTGCTTCATACCTCGAGACCAAGTGCCGGAGATGTTCTGTTTGTAGAGATCCAGATGTATCTTCTTACGCCTCAGGCTGATTTCATGGGTGTTCAGGATGGTCTGGTAGATATCCAGCTCAGTTCCGGGGAGCAGTTGAAATAGGGAGCCCTACTCCTCTGCCATCTTTCCCTCCTCCTGAAGCACAATCTGATAAAAACAAAAACAAACAAACATGGCAATAGGTAGTGGCTGGCAAAAGGGTACAAACTTTCAGTTATAAGAAGATGTTCTGGGGGGGTGCGCCTGGGTGGCTCAGTCGTTAAGCGTCTGCCTTCGGCTCAGGGCGTGATCCCGGTGTTCTGGGATCGAGCCCCACATCAGGCTACTCCTCTGGGAGTCTGCTTCTTCCTCTCCCACTCCCCCTGCTTGTGTTCCCTCTCTCGCTGGCCGTCTCTCTCTGTGTGTCAAATAAATACATAAAATCTTTAAAAAAAAAAAAAAGAAGATGTTCTGGGGGAAAAACTTGGTTGAGATGAGTAATGGGATAATTGTGTATTTTATTGTTTTTCCCTAAAATGTATCTTATTGACTATACTTCTACTAATTATCAGATCTGTCACTGTCAAAACAAGCATTTGCTGTTCCCTATTTCTCTTTCCATTAACAATTAAGTAACAGAATGGTGGAACCTGAAAGAACAAATATTTACTGTGAATTCAATACTCTATTTACAGAAGCAACTATGCAATTGCTACCTGAGTTCCAGCTGTGCTTTGAAAATATGTACTTGAAGAATGTCTGTCTTTGGACAATAGTGATAGGAAGACAAATTTACTTGCTGAAGTAAAAGTCCAGGGTCTTCCTTGGTTATTTCGTCAATGTAATAATAGCACCAGCATGGTATATTTAGTGTATTTTTATATGTAACAATAAATTTTGAAACTTCTTTTTTTTATAATAATGTTTTTTTATTGTATTATGTTAGTCACCATACAGTACATCCCTGGTTTTTGATGTAAAGTTCCATGATTCATTAGTTGCATATAACACCCAAATTTTTAAAAATGGCAGTCATTAAAATTGTAATGGTAACTGTTACTGTGTTCAAATCTGTAGTGATTACAGTTTTTCTGTCAATGAATTCCAGATATTAACTAACTAATTGAATATTGGTAGACTTTAGAAGGAACTTATATATATTGCTGAATATTAACAAACAAGCTTAAACTTATGTACAAATACAAAGTGAGGCTTAGACATATAGGAGGACTTAAGTCTTCCTAGGTTCCTCCTTCTCCATTACCCCTAAATCATCAATTACTCATGTCTAGGTTAAGATGTCTTTTGGATCCTTCCCCTCAGGTTATCACCACTGCTATTGACCTAGTTCTGACCCTCATCTTCTTAAAGTGGAATTTATAAATCTTGTCTTCCTGTCTATAGCCTCATTCTTTACCAATCCATATTTTACTGTCAATACCTATCTTTCTAAACCTAGATTCTCTTCTGTGCCTGTCCAATATAGAAGATACTAATGACATATGGCCAACAAAATTAAAATTAATTAAAACAAAATAAAATTAAAATTTTATCATAGTTTCTCAGTCACACTTTCCATATTTCAAGTGTTTCATAGTCACATCTTGCCAGCAGTACCACTTTCAACCCTGCTGATATATACTATTTCCATCATTGTGGATGATTATATTAAACAGTGCTGCTCTAGATTATTGGTTCAGTTTTAGTAGGGTATCAGAATCAAACCTTGGACCCACACAAAATCTGTACAAGATTTTTTATAGCAATATTATTCATAATAGCCATAAGGTAAAAACAACCCAAATGACCATCACCTGAAAAATGGATAAACAAATTATGGTACATCCATACAATGGTATATTATTCAGTAATAAGTAAGAATTAAATATAATATATCCTACAACATGGATTAAACTTTAAAAGATTATGCTAAGTGAAAGAAGCTAGTCCCAAGGGACCACATATTCTATGATTCTATTTATATGAAAGGTCCAAAAAAATCATAAAAGTAGAATGTAGATAGTTCCAATTGTTGCAAAATTCTGTAAATATACTATAAACGAATGAATTGTACATTTTGAAAGGATGAATTTTATGATATAAGAATTAAATCTCAATAAAGCTATAATAAAGAACAACAAGAAGAAGAATCAAATTGTGGAGGTTTTAAACATCAGACCCTCAATCCTAACTCAGTCCCACAAAATTAGAATCTCAATGCAGGTATAGGAAAATAAATAAATAGATAAATAGATAGATTAGATATAGGTAATAAATATTTTATGTTACATATATTATACATATAGTATATATAATATATGTAACATATATACATATAGTATATATAATATATGTAACACATATATATTATATATATTATATATATGTTATATAATATGTAGCTACATAATCTGCATAATATCTATCTATCTATCATTTCTGTATATCAACAGCTTATCCTGATGTTCATACGCAGTTGAGAACTATTGTTAGGACTATTTCCTCAAGGGCAGGGATAGTGTGTTTTTTGAGCTTTTGATATTCAAAAATACTATAAATAAATCAAAATGGAATTATGAAACCTATTTAAATAACCTATAGAAAGGCAGAGAATATAAAAGAGTGAAACAGGGGCGCCTGGGTGGCACAGCGGTTAAGCGTCTGCCTTCGGCTCAGGGCGTGATCCCAGCGTTATGGGATCGAGCCCCACATCAGGCTCCTTCGCTGTGAGCCTGCTTCTTCCTCTCCCACTCCCCCTGCTTGTGTTCCCTCTCTCACTGGCTGTCTCTATCTCTTCAAATAAATAAATAAAATCTTTAAAAAAAAAGAGTGAAACAAACAAAAACAGAGAGAACAAAGGCTTGAAACAAAAGAATAAAATGGCAGACTTAATGCCTAACATATCAATAATTACATTAAATGAATGTGCTCTAAATACACCAAATAAACCCAGAGAGTAGCAAAATGGATTTTTACACCCTCTCCAACTCTATTCTGTCTACACAAAACTCACTTGAAATATAACAATATAGGCATGTTGAATATAAAAAATATATATATAATGAAAAATTTAATGAAAAGAAAGCAGGAATGGCTATCTTAATATCAGATAGTCAACTTCAGAACAAAGAATATTACAAAAGACAGAGGACATTCTATAAAAGTGTCAATCACCAAAGGAGAGATAGAAACTCTAAATGTATATGGGCCAAACAAAAGAGCTGAAGATTAAAGGAGAAAAAAATGATAGAATTTTAAGAAGGAATAGACATATCCATAATATTTTAACATCCTTATCTTAGAATTTGATTAAACATGTAAATAGAAAATAAGCAAGAGCACAGAAGAACTCAACAGTACCATCATCCAACAGGATCCCATTAACATTTCAGAACACTCTACCCAAAAAAAAGCAGAATACATATTCTTTACACATATCCATACAATATAGACAAGATAGATCATATCCTGGGATAAAAAAGAGAATTCAACAAATATAAAGATTTGAAGTCATACAGAGTATATTCTTGAACATAATGGGATCAAGAAATAATTACAATATGGAAATGTCCAAACACTTGGAAACTAAGCAGCACACATTAATGCATGTGTCAAAGAGGAGTCACAATGTAATAAAGACATGTTGAAATGAATGAAAATGAAAGTATAAAATATCAAAATTTGTAGGAAGCAGATAAAGCAGTACTGTGAGGGGAATCTATAGCTCTAAATGTGTACAAAGAAAATTCTCAACTCAATAATCTAAGCTCTCATTTCAAAAACTGAGGAAAAGAAGAGCAAAGTAGGCCCGAATAAAATGGAAGGATATAATAAAGATTAAAAAAAAAATCAATGGAACCAAAAACAGAAAAACAATAGAGAAAATCAATGAAACTAAAGATCTAATTCTTTGAAAAGTTCAATGATATTAGCAAATGTTTAACAAGGCTGACAAAGAACAAAGATACAAATTATCAATATTAGGAATGAAAAAAAGGAGATCAATACAGGCTCTAAAGTTATCAAAGAATAATAAGGGAAAGCCACAAACATCTCTACACAGATAAATTTGATAAATTCAGTGAAAAAGACCTATTCCTTAAAAAAACAAAAACTACTACAAGTTATCTAATAGTTAATTGCCCCATAGTTATTAATGAACTAAAGTATTATTTAATTTAAAAAGTCCCCTAAAATGTCTTCAGATCCAAATGGTTTCATTGAAGAAATCTACCAAACATTTAAAGAAGAATTAACACCAATTCCCAATTCATTTTATGAAGCTAGTATTATTCTGATACTAAAGCCAAAGAAAATATCAGATTAGAAAACTGCATACCATTACCCCTCATGAATATAGATGTGAAAGTCCCTAATAAATATTAGCAAACTGAATTCAGCAATGTATAAAAATAATTATTCACCATGACCACATAATTAAAATTTTTTTTCAAGGATGCAAGGCTGGTTAAATATTCAAAAATCAATTAATGTAATCTATCCTATTAAAAGCCTAAAGAAAGAAAAATCATACAAGTCGCTAACAGACACATGCAAAAATGTTCAAAATCATTAGCCATCAGGGAAATTCAAGTCAAAACCACACTGAGATACTACCTTACTCCAGTTAGAATGGCAAAAATTGACAAGGCAGAAACAACAAATGTTGGGGAGGATATGGAGAAAGGGGATCCCTCCTACATTGTTGGTGGGAATGCATGTTGGTACAGCCACTTTGGAAAACAGTGTGGAGGTCCCTTAAAAAGATAAAAATTGAGCTGCCCTATGATCCAGCCATTCCACTACTGGGTATTTACCCCAAAGATACAGACGTAGTGAAGAGAAGGGCCATACGCACCCCAATGTTCATAGCAGCAATGTCCACAATAGCTAAATCGTGGAAGGAGCCGAGATGCCCTTCAACAGATGACTGGTTTAAGAAGCTGTGGTCCATATATACAATGGAATATTACTCAGCTATCAGAAAGAACGAATTCTCAACATTTGCTGCAACATGGACGGCACTGGAGGAGATAATGCTAAGTGAAATAAGTCAAGCAGAGAAAGACAATTATCATATGATTTCTCTCATCTATGGAACATAAGAACTAGGAGGATCGGTAGGGGAAGAAAGGGATAAAGAAAAGGGGGGTAATCAGAAGGGGGAATGAAACATGAGAGACTATGGACTATGAGAAACAAACTGAAGACTTCAGAGGGGAGNTGTGGGGGAACGGGATAGGCTGATGATGGGTGTGGGAAGGGCACGTATTGCATGGTGCACTGGGTGTTATATGCAACTAATGAATCATCGAACTTTACATCAGAATCTTTACATCAAAAACTAGGGATGTACTGTATGGTGACTAACATAATATAATAAAAAAAACCATTAAAAAAAGAAAAAAGAAAACTAAATTTTAAAATTAAATTTTAAAAATTAAATTTTTAAAATAAAAAAATTAAATTAAAAAAATTAAAAAAAAATTTTGCCATAGCATCCCAAACCATGAAATACTTAATAAGTTTAACAATATTGACAAACACCTGTGCATTAAAATAGTTTTTTAAAATTGTTGAGAAAAATTAAGGAAGGCCTAAATAAGTGAAGTATATCATGTTCATGCTTTGGAAGACTCAGTATAGTTATGGTGCTAATTATCCCCAAATTTAACTGGATCAAATTTAATTCTGATTGTATCAACAAGCTGATTATACAATTTATATGGAAATGCAGATGACCTTGAATAGCCAAAATAATTTGGAAAGGAAGAAATTGGAGCACTGAACTACTGAATATCAAGGCTTAATATAAATCCAGTAATCAAGACAGTATGTTATTGGCATAGAATAGACATACAGATCCATGGAACAACATAGAGAGTCCAGAAATAAAATCACACATATTTGGGTAATCAGTTTTATGTAAAAGTGCCAAGATAATTTGAAAAATATGTGTGGTAGGCAAAATTTTGACTCTTATGATCTTTGCACCTTTGTGTTATGCCTCTGTATATTATGATTCATGGCAAAGGGACTTTGAAGATGGAATTCAAGTTACAGACCATAAATAGGGAGTTCATCCTGGATAATCCACATGGGCTGAATATAACTTATGAGCTCTTAGAAGCAGCAGCAGAAGGCAGATGTGTCAGTCAGATAGATGTGACAGAAGAGGAGGCAGGAGACATTCAAACTGTGGTGGTACTTGACCAACCATTGCTGGCACTGAAGATAGAAGGAAGACACAAGAATGGGGGTGGCCTCTGGAAGTTGGTAACAATTGTCAGTCAACAACCAGTCAAGAGACAGGGGCGTCATTTCTACAACCACAAGAAACTGAGTTCTGCTAATAACCTGAATAAGAAAAGTGGATTCTCCCTTAAAGCCTCCAGAAAGAAACACAGCCCTGAGAACCCCTTGATTTTGGCCTGGTGAGACCCATGTCATATCTGAACTACAGACAGTAAGATAATAAATTTATGTTGATTTAAGCTCCTAAATTTGTGGGAATTGTTAATAAAAAACAAATAGAGGAAACAATAGTATTTTTATCAAATGGTGCTGGAGCAACTGGATATCCTTATGTAAAAATAAAAACCTCAACTTTTACCTCATACCATAAATAAAAATTAACACAAACTTAAAAATCTAAAGATGAAACAGAGAAACATAATATCCTATCATAAAATATATTTACTTAAACTAGAACTAGCCCAATATTTCTTATATAGGACACAAAGGCAAGAATTATAAAAGAAAAAAATTGATAAATTTAACTTCATTTAAATAAAAAAATCTTCTCTTTGGAAGACACTATTAGAAAAATGAAAAAGCAAAATACATACTGGGAAAAAATATTGGTAGAACATGTATCCAACCAAGGATTTATATCTAGATCATAGAAAGAACTCCTACAAACCAATAATGAAAAGGTAAATAACCCAATAAAAGTGGCAAAAACTTGAATATCAACTCACAAATGAAAATGTAGAAATTATTAATAAGCACACAAATAAATGCTCAACATTATTAGTCACAAGGGAATTTAAAAATTAAAACTCTACTGAGATACTACTGTATACCCATTAGAATAGCTAAAGTTAGCAAGACTAGAAAATACCAAGAGTTGATAGGGTTGTAGGGCTACTGGAACACTTATATCTTGTTTGTCAGAATCTAACACAGTACACACACTGTGAAAATTATCTCAGAAGTTTCTTATGAATGTAACATACATTTACTATATGACCCAGAAATTCCACTCCTCAGTATTTACCCAAAAGAAATGAAAATATATGTCCATATAAAACTTGTATTCAAATATCCATAGCAACTTTCTTTACAGTTGAGAATATCTGGAAAAATCCTAATACCCCTCAATAGCTAAGTGGATACTGAAATTGTGATATATCTACACAATGGAATACTATTTAAGAAAAAAAGGGATTATCTACTGACTCATGTGACAATACGGATTAATCTCAAAAATATTAATTTGAATGAATGAGGCCAGAAAAGTGAACATATGGCATTAGTCATTAATATTCATTTTTAGAACAGCCAAAATAATTTGTAGTGACCGAAAGCAGATTAGAGGTTACCTCTGTTCAGCAGAATGCGTTGGAATTTATGTGCACAGTGACATGAGGAGACTTTTAGGGTGTTAGGAATATTTCTTTTCTCAATTGCAGCAGTGGTTGCATGGTTTTGTTTGTGAAAACTCCTCACATTGTAGTTTTAAAATGGGTTCATTTGATGTATAAATCATAACTCCATCAAGTTGATTTAAAATATGATTTGTGTGGGAAAACAAACAACAATAACAATGAAACACTTAGGTGATATTCTGAAGCTTAACAAATTCTAAGCATCTAATTTTGACTTTCAAGACATTGCCCAATTTGACCCAAACCCACATTTTCATGCTTCTCTCCTCCACTGACCTGTATACACCAAAAGTAATTTCCAAGTTTACAGGAAACCATGGTTATTTGTTCTGATATTTTTCTATCTTCTCTCCTTTCTTTTCAGGCTCTCTTTCTCTCTCTCTCTCTCTTTTGCATCTGATATTCTTTGTCTTAACTCCATTTGTTCAAATCTTACTTCCATAAGCTTCATGGTCCACTTAAATGTTAACTTCTCTATGACACCTTTCCTGAATCCTCTCCTTTTATATATACTTCTCATGATCTGCCCCAAACTTCCCATTTATGAAGAACAATTTTCAAATAATGAGAATATCTCCTGGAAAATACTCAGAAAAATTAATTGGTCTTTCATATATCCAAACTTATTTATCACGTGCTGAATTGGTGACCACTGCATGGTGCTATGATATATTGTTACATTTTGGTCATTCTCTGCTTTTCAGAGTTAAATACTGTTACTATACCTTCTCTCTTTTCTCTCCCCCCACCTACTTTACAAATCCCTTATGTTTGGGAGATATTTGTCATTTTCAAGAAGTATTTTTACAAAGGTGAACGTTCAAATGATTTTATTGTTGCGATTGCTAAAGTATCTTTCTTATTTTGTTAAAAATTAAATGAAGACCCATGGAATCTAAAGAAAATGGATTCCCATGTTCCTTCTTTGCTCTCGAGAATAATCTATGAAGTACAAACACATTCATAAACTGGGATACCATATCCTAGGGAAAATAAGTTACAATTTATTGTTAGTGGTTTGCATTATAAAATGGTCTCTACCAAATTTACATGGTGACTTTAAGTTATACTTAACCATATGAAGTCTGATGATGAGAAATGGGAAAAACAAACTTCTATTTGTTATCCATGTCAAAAACCTTCAAGTAGTTTGGAATCATTTATCTATATTACACGGTCGAATCTCAAATTATATCACCACAACTGAGTTCAGTACCTTAAAGGGTATTTTATTCAGAGGAACATTATTTCTGCTGTATTTTCACATTACTTGAGCTATTTATTCAACTTAACGTTTTAACAAAATGACACAGAAAATAACAGCATTACAGAATTGAGGTTGGTTTTTAATCTGTATTTATGGTACCAATCAGAAAAATCACAGCCTAGATTCAAAAATTTCAAATGTTATTTGTTTGTGTTAAGTTTATGGTCATCCTGCCCTTGAATTTTCCATTGAATACAACCTCATGGTATCCTAAAATCTGTAAGAGGGTAGGTATACATTTTCACATCATCTAGAAGTAATTCAGCAATAATCTGAAATAGCTAGTGCAATTCTCACTGTGATTACAAAAATTTAGAGAAAATCTTCAGCAAAAGCAAGGACCATCTGACCAATTGGTACCGTTATCAGCATGACCAGCCCAGGGGGAAACTGCGTTTGAATAAAACAGGCCTTTGATTTTCTATCCACCTCCTATTCCATGCCCTTGTTCAAGGACACTCTCCAGATTAAAATCCTTCTTTGGTTTGTCATTGCCTATGAGTAGGGTTTGCTTGGGGCAATTCCAGTTTATACTTGTAGTAGTCCTGGCATTATCATTAATAGTTCCACCTTTCATTCTCAAAAGAGTGCCAGTAGATGACATATTATATGGTTAGCCTATCCATAGGATAGAATCACTAATACTATTTATGAATTTCTTTATAATCTGGCCCCAGGCTGTACTTCCCATTCTATCTCTTCTACTTGTACCTTACCCTCTAGACACATGAAACTATTTACTCTACCCCGAATACCCCATGCATTGCTATACTTTTATATTCTTTTTTTAAAGATTTTATTTATTCATTTGACAGAGACAGACAGCCAGCGAGAGAGGGAACACAAGCAGGAGGAGTGGGAGAGAAAGAAGCAGGCTCCCAGCGGAAGAGCCCGACGTGGGGCTCGATCCCAGAACTCCAGGATCATGCCCTGAGCCAAAGGCAGACGCTTAATGACTGAGCCACCCAGGCGCCCCAATACTTTTATATTCTTGCACAAATAGTTCTTCTGTCCGAACTGTACTTCCTCTGCTTTTTCACATAATTATTTCTTATTCATTCTTAAAGGCACAAACACTAAGTCCTCTGGGTTGAGTTACCTAATTACTCTGGGCTAAGAATGAGAAGGCAGTTTCGACTTGTTTTGTCACAAATTGATTGTTAAACCATATTTAACAAAGAAAGTGCCTGGAGCCATTAGCAAAGGGGTTCTGCTGCAGGCAAGGGAGTAGAATGTGGCAAGTGAGTTTGCTACTTTACTATTGCTGCCCTAAGCAGTGTTTCATGCCCTCTGTTCTGTGGTTTGGGACATTTAATTTGTTTATATCCTTTATATCACTGAACTATGCAGAATTCTAAGAGAGACTTCAAGATTTCCACTCTCTGATGTATATGTCCTGTATAATCCTCTTCCCTTGAGTGCAGGTAGGGTCTGTGCATATAATGGTATATCACTCCCATTATTATTAGGCACTAATTAGTTAAATTTGAGCTAATCAAAAATGATATTCTGGGTGGCCTGACTGAATCAGGAGAGCCTTTAAAAGGGACTGGGCCTTTCCTGAAGTCAGAGTTTTGAAGTGTAAGAGTGTGAGAAGGCCTATAGAAGATGACATGTCTCAAGGAAGCTAGAGTAGCCTCTAATAGCTAAGAGAGTAGCTGGAAGAGAGCTGAGAGTAACTGGCTAACTGCTAGCAAAAACAAAACAAAACAAAACAGATCTCAGTCCTGCAACTGCGATGAATTTAACTTTTCCAACAACCTAAATGGTCTTTAAAAAGATCCTGAGCTCCAGATTAAAAGACAGTTCAACAAACACCTTGATTTCAGCCTGGCGAATCCTTGATCAGAGGACCCAGGTAACTTGTGATTAGACTTCTGACTTACAGAACTGAAAAGTAAGAAATGGATGTGTAATAAATTGCTAGGTTTGTAGTTATTTGTTATATATCAATAGAAAACAAATACAAACATTTAACATGTTAATTAATAATTATTTACTTTTGCTTAACAATTATGTAGTTTTAATAAACACTTCATAATAATAGCTGTGAGTTTCTTGAGGACAGGGACTATGTTTTATTTTCTTTATTATGCTCAATCCCCATCAGAATCAGTATACTAGATGAATATTTAAACTAATGAATGACAGTGCCTAGTTTCCTCTTGTTTAAGACTCCAAAATACAGCTGACCACATGGGTCCAGTTACCGTAGATAATGTCCCACATCATGGATGTCTCCCTCCTACTTTTTTCCCCTATCCAAATTTATCTACTGGTAGGTTCTGGTTATTAGAAATTCACCCTTTGCTTTTTTTTTTCTTTTATCAATAGCTGCTCTCCTTTCTCAATAGGGTTCTAGAGAGAGAATTAAGCACAAAAAAGCTCTAAGGTATTTCTTGAATGTAATAAAATAACTTTACCTCTGTAACTAGAATGGTTCTAGTTGTGTACCACCATTGGGGAAAATTGAGAAAAGAATTGGTCAAATAATTTTTTTATGTTCTGTGTTTCAGTTGAGGAACCCATTCACTCTAAACATGAATGGCTTTATGTAGTATCCCTCCTAGTACCAAATTTTTACAAAAAAATCAAGGATTTTTTGGGTTCTTTGTTTCCAGTGGAATGAACATACTATAATCATTTCAAGTACCACACAAAGTTACTCATTAACTATTTCAGATTAGTATTCAGAATTCTTCAGGTAATTGTACATAGTCCATTTCTAGGACCAGCAGAAAGTCCCAGACCTTTACATCCAAAATTAAATGTGAATGTTGATATTTGTATATATTTTTGCACAATTTAATTGCTTTTTTAAGATACAGAAGTAGACATAGTATGATGCATATTTCAAAATTGTCCTCCAAAAAGGTGGCATACATTTAAATCACTAAATATATATGTAGGCTGATCATTTTCTACATTCCAGTCAAAAATATTCACCAACATGTTTAGAGAGTGACATCATCAAGATAATGAAATAGGTGGGTCCTGACTTCAGTCCCCCACACAAGTAGACCAACTAGCAACTATCCATAGACAAGGTACCATTGTGAGTATTTCAGAACCTGAGGGTGTTGCTGAAGCAACCACTTGAATGACAGAGACCAATAAGGTTCTCATTAGAAGGGTAAGAGGAGTGGTTTCACTTTGACCACATCACCTCTCCTCCAGGCCATCACAGTACCACACTGAAAAGGCTCCCTGGACCTAAGATTTCTCCAGTGGAAAAAAGAGACCCCAACGTAGACATTCAGCTTCCCCAGCACTTCAGGGCACTTCCTGGGAGACCTACTTGGGTTTTCAACTCACAGTGATCATTGGAGGAATCTGTGGGGCTGGGCCACTGGGCATCAGATAGAAATAGAGAAAGGTGTAAGGGCTTAAAGCAACCAGTACTCAGGTGGTAGACAATGTTACTGCAGGTGATGGTCACTGAACAGAGGTCTTATCTAGTGGCTCGGTCCATTTTCAGAGCCTACCTGGGGGCCCTTTTCTGGTGAGGGAGCACAGTAGGCAGTTCTGTTTACCTTGGGTCCCTAGCCAACCTATCATACTGGCAGTGGAGCCTCTCCTACAGCCCCACTCAGGGAGGGAAGCAAGTTCACATCCCTGCCCAACTGCTTAGCATAGCTTCTGATTTACCCCACCAGAAAACCTGGCCATACATGTCTGGAAGCCATGGAGCACATTCTGTGGCCCATCTGGACAGAGAAGCAAGTTAGCAGCCCAGACCAACTGTTGAGCATAGCCTTCAGTCCTGCTCAACCAGGAAGCCTAGTCAGGGAACCAGGGTAGCTATAGAACTCATCCTATATGCTGCCTAACAACAGATGCCCAGTCTATGGCCCTGTTCAATTTTTGAGCAATGCCTGTGGAGTTGCCCAGGCAGGAAGCCCAGCCAGTGACCCAGCCCAATCATGGAGTATAGCCTGTGGCCTCATCCAGCCAGGAAGAATGGACAGTGACCCTATTCCACTGCAGAGCATAGCCTCCAGCCTGACCCAAATGTGGGTATTATTGGAGGCCCCACCTGACCAGAGACTGGCTAGCAAAGGTGCCCAGCAGTAGAACACAGACAGTAGGCTGCCATATTATGAAGCCCAATCTGTGGTACTGCCCAACTTTGGGTATAGCCTGTGGCCCTGCCTAAATGCAGAGTCCAGCCACTGACACCATCTGGTCATGGAACATAGCCTGAGGCCCACCCAACTGGGATCAACTGGGAGCCCAGACTATAGCCTTGCCCAATCACAGAGTTCAATCAGCAGCAGTGTCCTGCCACAGAACATAGTCTATGACCCTGCTCAACCAGAAGTGATTATGAAGCCCAGCTAGTGGCTCCACCTGAATATGAAACCCAGCCAGCAGGCCCACTCCACCACAGACCCCAGCCAGCAACATCCACACTCCCAAACTTAGAGCAGGAGAATTTGCTTTGGTCAACTAGAGACCCTAACAGCAAGTCCTGATTACCCACAGATAATACCAGCTGACCTCTCCATAATCCTAAACTGAGTTCACTGGTGAAAGTCTTTCCCTGCTGAAGGGAATCTATAAAGTTTGGAAGGGGAGAATGATTATTTGTATATGTAGAAACCAATGAAAAAATACACAAATCATGAAAGAATCAGATGAACATGACACCACCAAAGTAAACTAATAAAGCTCCAAAAACTGTTCCTAAAGAAGTGGACATCTATGAACTGCCTGAGAAAGAATCCAGGATAATCCTCTTAAAGAAGTTCAGTGAACTACAAGAACACACAGACAAAATGAATTTAGGAAAGCAATGCATGAACAAATTAAGAAGTTCAGTTTGTTTGAAAAGAAATAGAAAACATAAAAAAAAACAAACAAAAATCATAGAGCTAAAGACTACAATAATGAAGAGCTCAATAGAGGGCGTCAACAGCCAACTCCACAAAGCAGAAGAATGAGTTAGTGGACTCAAAGACAATTCGTCTGAAATTATTTAGTCAAAGGAGCAGACGAGCAAAGAATAAAAGAGATGAAGAAAATCTATGGGACTTATGAGATACCATCAAAGGCAACAATATGTACATTATGGGACTCCCAGACAGAGAAAACAGAGAGAAAGGGACAGAAAATTTATTTAAAGAAATAATGGCTGAAAACTTCACAAATATAGGGAGAGAAATGGAATCCAAATCTATTGGGTTTAAAAGTCCCCATCTACATTCATTGCAGCATTATTTACAGTAGCCAAACATGGAAACAACCTAAGTGCCCATCAATAGGCAAGTGGGTAAAGATGTGGTATATATATATACAATGGAATATTATTCAGCTATAAGAAAGAATGATGTTGAGCATTTGTTCATGTGCCTGTTAGCCATTTATATGTCTTCTTTGGAGAAATATCTGTTCATGTCTTCTGTCCATTTCTTGACTGGATTTGTTTTTTGAGTGTTGAGTTTGATAAGTTCTTCATATATTTTAGATACTAGCCCTTTTTCTGATAAGGCATTTGCAAATATCTTCTCCCATTCTGTAGGTTGCTTTTTAGTTTTGTTGACTGTTTCCCTTGCTGTGCAAAAGCTTTTTATCTTGATGAAATCCCACTATTTCATTTCTGCTTTTGTTTCCCTTGCCTTTGAAGGTCTGTCTAGCAAGTAAGGTCAAAGAGATTTTTTCTGACCGCTTCATAACTGGATTATTTGTTTTTTGGGTGTTGAGTTTGACAAGTTCTTTATACATTTTGGATACTAACCCTTTATCAGATATGTCATTTGCAAATATCTTCTCCCATCCCATAGGCTGCCTTTTAGTTTATTGTTTCCTTTGCTGCACAGAAGCTTTTTATCTTGATGAAGTCCCAATGTTCATTTCTGCTTTTGTTTCCCTTGCCTCCAGAGACGTGTCTAGTAAGAAGTTGCTATAGCCGAGGTCAAAGAGGTTGCTGCCTGTATTCTCATCTAAGATTTTGATGGATTCCTGTCTCACATTTAGATCTTTCATCCACTTTGAATTTATTTTTGTGTGTGGTCTAAGAAAATGGTCTAGTTTCATTCTTCTTCAAGTTACTATCCAGTTTTCCCAAAATCATTTGTTGAAGAGATTGTCTTCTTCCGATTGGATATTCTTTCCTGATTTGTCAAAGATTAGTTGACCACATAGTTTTGGGTCCATTTTGGGTTTTCTGTTCTGTTCCATTGATCTATGTGTGTGTCTTTGTGCCAGTACCATAGTGTCTTGATGATTACAGCTTTGTAACATAGCTTGAAGTCCAGAATTGTGATGCCTCCAGCTTTGCTTTTCTTTTTCAAGATTGCTTTGGCTATTTGGGGTCTTTTATGGTTCCATACGAATTTTGGGATTGTTTATGCTAGCTTTGTGAAAAATGCTGGTGGTATTTTGATAGGGATTGCATTAAATGTGTAGATGGCTTTGGGTAGTATAGACATTTTAACAATATTTGTTCTCATAATCCATGAAACTGGAATGGTTTTCCATTTCTTTGAGTACTTTTCAGTTTCATTCTTACATGTTCTATAGTTTTCAGCATACAGATCTTTTACGTCTTTGGTTAGGTTTATTCCTAGGTATCTTTTGGTTTGTGGTATAATTATAAATGGGATTGTTTGTTTAATTTCCCTTTCTGCTGCTTCATTATTGGTGTATAGAAATGCAACAGATTTCTGTATGTTGATTTTGTGTCCTACAACATTGCTGAATTCATGTATCAATTCTGGCAATTTTTTGGCAGAGTCTTTGGGTTTTCTACATAGAGTATCATGTCATCTGGGAATAGTGAAAGTTTGACTTCTTCCTTCCCAATTTGGGTGCCTTTTATTTCTTTTTGTTATCTGATTGCAGAGGCCATTACTTCCACTATTATGATAAATAACAATGGTGAGAATGGACATCCCTGTCATGTTCCCGACCTTAGAGGAAAAGCTCTCACTTTTTCTCCATTGAGGATGATATTAGCTGTGGGTCTTTGTATATGGCCTTTATGATGTTGAGGTGTGCTCCCTTTATCCCTACTTTAAGATTTTTGTCATGAATGGATGTTGTACTTTGTCAAATGCTTTTTGTCTATTGAGAGGATCATCTGTTTCTTATCCTTTCTTTTATTATTGTGGTGTATCACATTGATTTGCAAATATTGAAACACCCCTGCAATGCATGAATAAATCCTACTGATCATGTAAATGATTCTTTTTAATATACTGTTTGATTCAATTTGCTAGTATCTTGTTGATAATTTTTGTATCCATGTTCATCAGGGATATTGGCCTATAATTCTCCTCTTTAGTGGGGTCTTTGGTTTTAGAATCAAGGTAATGCTGACCTTGTAGAATGAGTTTGGAATTTTTCCTTCCATTTTCATTTTTTGGAACAGTTTGAGAAGAATAGGTATTAACTCTTCTTTGAATGTCTGGTAGACTTCCTCTGGGAAGGGACTTTTGTTGTTTGGGAGATTTTCGATTACTGATTCAATTTCTTTGGTGGTTATGGGTCTGTTCAAATTTTCTACTTCCTGTTTCAGTTTTGGTAAATTGCATGTTTCCATGAATTTATCCATTTCTTCCAGATTGTCCAATTTGTTGGCATATAATTTTTCATAATATTAAAATTGTTTGCATTTCTGTAGTGTTGGTTGTGATCTCTCCTCTTTCATTCATGATTATATTTTGGGGGGCCTTTCCCTTTCTTTTTGATAAGTCTGGCTAGGAGTTTGTCAATTTTATTAATTCTTTCAAAGAACCATCTCCTGGTTTCATTGATCTCTTCTACTGTGGTTTTTTGTTTCTATATCATCTAGTTCTGCTCTGATCCTTATTATTTCCCTTCCTCTGCTGGCTTTAGGCATTATTTGCTGTTCCTTTTCTAGTTCCTTTACGTGTAAGGTTAGGTTGTGTATTTGAGACTTTTCTTTCTTCTTGAGGTAGGCCTGTATTGCTATATACTTCCATCTTATGACTGCATTTGCTACATCCCAAAGGTTCTGGACTGTCGTGTTTTCATTTTCTTCTGCTTCCATGTATTTCTTTATTTCTTCTTTAATTTCCTGGTTAACCCATTCATTCCTTAGTAGGTTGTTGCTTAACCTCTATATATTTGTGGTCTTTCCAATTTTTTTCTTGTGTTTGACTTCAAGTTTCATAGTGTTGTGATAAGGTTAACTTTGGCTTCATGAAAATAGCTGAAATGCATCCCCTCTTTTATTTATGAAAGGATTTTTAAAGTATAGATATTATTTATTCCTTGATATTTGATGGAATTCACCATAGAAACCACCATCTCGGTTTAGAGTTTTCTTTTTGAGAAGATATTTTATTACAACTACCATTCCTTTAATGAATGTTATTGTATTTGTATTTCCTATGTTTACCTGGGTCAGTTTTAGTAGTTTGAATTCTCAAGGAATTTGTCTATTCATCAAAGTTATCAAATTTATTGACATAAATATATTTGTTCATAATATTCCCTTATTCTTTTAAAATCTTTTGAATCCCTAGTTATTTTCTCCTTTCTATTCCTGATGTTGCTAATTTGAATGTCCTTTCTTTATTTCTTAATCTATTTAACTAAAGCCTTAACATTTTCACTGACTTTTGATTTTTTTAAAATAAGAATCAGCTTTTGATTTCCTCTATTATGTGTATTAATTTTTCTCTGTTATGGGTTTCTTCTCTTATCTTTATTCTTTTCTTCTATTTAAGGGTTGCTTTGCTTGTTTTATACATTCATAACTGGCATCCAAACTAATTGATCTTAAACTTTCTTCTTTTATAACATGAGATTTAATGCTATATAATTTCCTCTTCATTATCTGTATCTCACATTTATTCATTTCAAAATATTTTCTAATTTCCCTTGTGATTTCTTATTTGAGCAAATGGTGTTGTGTAATTGCCAAATATTTGGGTGTATTTCAGATATATTTTAGCTATTGGCTTCTAATTTAATTTTATTCAGGTTTAGAGGAAATACACAGCATGTTTTATTATGTTTACTTTTCTTTTAAAAGATTTTATTTATTTATTCGACAGAGATGGAGATAGCCAGTGAGAGAGGGAACACAAGCAGGGGGAGTGGGAGAGGAAGAAGCAGGCTCATAGCAGAGGAGCCTGATGTGGGGCTCGATCCCACAACGCCGGATCACGCCCTGAGCCAAAGGCAGACACTTAAACGCTGTGCCACCCAGGCGCCCCTATTATGTTTACTTTTATTAAGACTTGCCATGTGGCCCTGAACATGGTCTACCCTGGAGAATGTCCATATACAACTGAAAAGAATATGTATTCTGCTGTTGTTATGTAGAAGAGTTCTACAAATATCAATTAGGTCAATTTTATAGTGTTTTTTATGTCTTCTATATCCTCACTTACTTTAATAATTTTTATTACCTAGAAAGAAGTGCTAAAACATCCAACTATAAATGAGAATTTGCCAATTTTTTCTTTCCTTTCTGTCATTTACTGTGTCATGTATTGTGAAAATCTGTCATTAGCTACATACACATTTAGGACTGTTAGGTCTTCCTAAAGCATTGAACTTCTATACTCATAAAAGGGCCCTCTTAACTTCTGATGATATTTGCTGTCCTGAAATTTACTGCGTCTGATATTAATATAGCCAATCCAGCTGTGTTGTGATTAAGGTTTGCATTGAATGTCTTATTCTATCATTTGACTTGTAAATAATCTGCAGTCTTTATGTTTAAAGTGAGTTTTCTCGCCTGGGGTGCCTGGGTGGCACAGAGGTTAAGCGTCTGCCTTCGGCTCAGGGCATGATCCCGGCCTTATGGGATCGAGTCCCACATCAGGCTCCTCCGCTATGAGCNCGGTTAAGCGTCTGCCTTCGGCTCAGGGCATGATCCCGGCCTTATGGGATCGAGTCCCACATCAGGCTCTTCTGCAATGAGCCTGCTTCCCTCTCCCACTCCCCCTGCTTGTGTTCCCTCTCTCGCTGGCTGTCTCTGTTTCTGTCGAATAAATAAATAAACTCTTTTAAAAAAAATAAAGTGAGTTTTCTCATAAAGTTAGATCTTACTTTTTAAGCTAGTTTTATAATCCCTTCCTTTTAATTTGAGTGTTTATAAATTTTATGTTTAATGCAATTTTTTTATGTTGTTGGTTTTCAATCTACCATTTCCTATGTTTTTCTATTTGCCTTGTATCTTATTTGTTCACTAATTTCCTGCATTTGAGGCAATTATTACTTTCTAAATATTCCATTCTATCTCTACTTTTTACTTAATTGCCATTCCACTTTGTTTCTTTTTAATTTATTATTAAAGTATAATTGACATACAATGTCACATTGCTTTCAAGAGTATAATATATTGGTTCAGCAATTCTATACATAAGTCAATGTTCACCATGATAAGTGTAGTCACCATCTGTCATTATGCAATATTATTACAATATTATTGACTATATTCCCTATACTGCACTTTTCATCTCGGTGACTTATTTATTTTTTAAATGGAAGTTTGTACCTCTTAATCCCCTTCATCTGGGGGATTCCCCTCATTCACCTCTCTTCTGGTAAACACCAGTTTGTTTGTTCTAGATTTAGGAGTCTTTTTTAAAAATTTCTTTGTTCATTTGTTTTTAGATTCCACTTATAAGTGTAATCATATGGTATATGTCTTTCTCTGTCTGACTCATTTCACTTATTTCACTTGGCATAATACACTCAAAGTCCATCCATGTTGTGTGAATGTCAAGATTTCATCATTTTTATGTCTGAGTAATAGTAATAGTACATTGTGTGTGTATTGTATTTTTGTTTATTGTGTGTATGTGTATATATTTTTTCAAATTAGTGTTTTTGTTTTATTTATGTAAATATCCAGTAGTAGAATTATGAGATTGGATGGTATTTCTATTTTTAATTTTTGAGGAACCTCCATGCTGTTTTCCACAGTGGTCACACCAATTTACATTTCAACCAACATTGCACAAGAGTTCCCTTTTCTCGACATCCTCACCAACACTTGTTATCTCTTGTCTTTTTGATACTTGCCCTTCTGACTGGTGTGGGGTACTATCTCATTGTGGTTTTGATTTGCTTTCCCTGATGATTAGTGATATTGAGCATCTTTATAAGTGTCTGTTAGCTTTCTATAGGTCTTCTTTGGAAACATGTCTATTCAAGTCTTCTGCCCACTTGTATTTGGATTGCTTGTTTCTCTGGTGTTGAGTTGTATAACTTCTCTATATATTTTGGATATTAAGGTTTTATTGGATATATTATTTGCAAATATCTGCTTTCATTCGGTAGGTTGTCTTTTTGTTTTGTTGGTGGTTTCTTTGCTACGGAAAAGCTTTTTTTTAATTTTGGTGTAGCCCAATAGTTTATTTTTTTAATTTTTAATTTTTTTATTATTATGATCAGTTAGCCAACATATAGTACATCATTGGTTTTTGATGTAGTGTTCAATGATTCATTAGCTGCATATAACACCCAGTGCTCATCACAACACATGCCCTCCTTAATACCCATCACCCATCACCCAGTTACCCCATCACCTCCCCCTTCTGTAACCCTCAGTTTGTTTTCCAGAGTCCAGAGTCTCTCATGGTTTGTCTTCCTCTCTGATTTCTTCCCATTCAGATTTCCCTCCCTTCCCCTAAGGTCCTCCATGCTATTCCTTATGTTCCACATATGAATGAAACCATATGATAATTGTCTTTCTCTGCTTGACTTATTTCACTTAGCATAATCCCCTCCAATTCCACCCATGATGATGCAAATGGTAGGTATTCATCTTTTCTG
Source organism: Ailuropoda melanoleuca (assembly GCF_002007445.2). Classification (NCBI taxonomy): domain Eukaryota; kingdom Metazoa; phylum Chordata; class Mammalia; order Carnivora; family Ursidae; genus Ailuropoda; species Ailuropoda melanoleuca. The sequence continues at coordinate 89,099,235 of NC_048238.1, read as the reverse complement.
ATGGCTGAGTAATATTTCATTGTATATATGGATCATATCTTCTTTATCCATTCATCTGTTCATAGCAGCAATGTCCACAATAGCCAAACTGTGGAAGGAGCCGAAATGTCCAATAGTTTATTTTTGCTTTGATTTCCCTTGCCTCAGGAGACATACCTACAAAAATGTTTCTATGGCTAATGTCAGAGAGATTACTGCCTATGTGTTCTTTTAAGAGTTTTATGGTTTCAGGTATCACAGTTAGGTCTTCAATCCACTTTAAGTTTATTTTTGTGTATGGTGTAAGAAAGGGATCTGGTTTCATTCCTTTGCATGTAGCTGTCCAGTTTTCCCACCATTTGTTGAAAATACTGTCTTTTCCCCATTTTATATCCTTGCTTCCTTTATCATAGATTAACTGACTGTATAGGCCTGGGTTTATTTCTGGGTTCTCTATCCTGTTTCATTGATCTATATTTTCATTTTTATTTCAGTACCATGCAGTTTTGATTACTATAGATTTGTAATATATTTTTGCAATCTGCAAAATTTTGTTCTTTGTTCTTAAGATTGCTTTGGCTATTTGAGGTCTTTTGTGGTTCCATACAGATATTAAGATTATTTGTTGTAGTTCTATGGAAAACACTATTGGTATTTTTATAGGGATTGTACTGAACCTCCTGATTACCTTGGGTAGAATGTACATTTTAATAATATTATCTTCTAATCCATGAGTATGGCCAATCTTTCCATTTGTTTGTGTCATTTCATTATCTTTCATTAATATCTTACCTAGGTCTTTCCCCTTTTGGTTAAATTTATTCCTAGGCAACTTTTTTTTTGGTGCAATTGTGAGATTGTTTTCTTAATTTCTCTTTCTGCTGCTTTGTTATTAGTATATACAAATGCAAAAGATTTCTTTATATGCACTTCATATCCTACAACTTTATTGAATCCATTTATCAGTTCTAATAGTTTGGTTTTTTTTGTTTTTTGTTTTTTTGGTGAGTTTTTAGGTTTTTCTATATATAGTATCATGCCATCTTAAATAGTGACAGATTTACTTCTTCCATACCAATTTGGATGGCTTTTATTTCTTTTTCTCATCTGATTGCTCTAGTTAGGACTTCTAGTACTATGTTGATTAAAAGTGGTGAAAGTGAACATACTTGCTTTGTTTTTTATCAAAGAGGAAAAAATTTCAGTTTTTCACCATTAAGTATGTTATCTGTGGGATGCTCATATATGGCCTTTATTATGCTGGAATATGTTCCCTCTTAGCACACTTTGTTGAGAGTTTTTTTAACATGAATGAATGTTGTATTTTGTCAAATGATTTTTTTACATCTATTGAAATGACCATATAGTTTTTATCTTTCCTTTTGTTAATGTGATGTATCACATTGATTGATTTGTAAATGATGAACCATCTTTCCATCTCTGGAATAAATTCCACTTGATCGTGGTTAATGACCCTTTTAATGTATTGTTGAATTTGGTTTGCTAATATTTTGTTAAGGATTATTGCATCTATGTTAATCAGAGATATTGGCATAGTTTTCTTTCTTTCTTTTCTTCTTCTTCTTCTTCTTCTTTTTCTTCCTTCTTCTTCTTCTTCTTCTTCTTCTTCTTCTTCTTCTTTGTAGTGTCTTTGTCTTGTTTTAGAATCAGCATAATACTGGCTTTGTAGAATGAATTTGAAAGTTTTTGTTCCTCTTCTATTTTTTGGAATAGTTTGAAAAAACAGGTATTAACGCTTAAGTAAGTGATTGATAGAATTCACCTGTTAATCCACCTGGTCCTAGACATTTATTTTTTGGTAGTTTTTTGATTACCAATTTAATATTGTTACTAATAATTAGCCTGCTCAAAATTTCTATTTCTTCTTGATTCAGTTTTGGAAAACTATGTTTCTAGGACTTTATCCATTTTTTTATGTTGTCCAATTTGTTAGCACATAATTTTTCATAATATTCTTTTGAATTTTTTTTGTATTTCTGTGTATTGATTGTTATTTCTCCTCCTTTGTTTCTGATTTTATTTATTTGAGTCCTCCCTCCTTTTTTTCTTGATGAGTTGTCTAAAGGCTTATCAATTTTGTTTTTTCTTTTCAAAGAACCAGGTGAGTTCTTGGTTACATTAATCTTTTGTATTTTTTTCTTTGGTCTATATTCAATTTATTTCTACTCTAATCTTTATTATTTTCTTCTTTCTGCTAGTTTGGGCTTTATTTCCCCTTTGTCTAGTTCCTTTGGGTATAAGGTTAGGTTACTTGAGATTTTTATTGTTTTCAGGGGGTAGGCCTGTATCACCATAAACTTCCCTTAGAACTGTTTTTGCTGCATCCTAAAGATTTTGAACTCTTGTGTTTTCATTTTCATTTGTCTTTGTGTGTTGTTTGATTTCATCTTTGATTTATTCACTGATCCATTGTTTTGTTTAGTAGCATCTGTTTTATCCTCCATATGTTTGGGGTTTTTTCCACATTTTCTTCTTGTAATTGATTTTTTCCCAATGTGATAAAAAATTTGATATGATTTCAATCTTCTGAAACTTACTGAGACTTCTTTTGTGGTCTAACATGATCTATCCTGGAAAATGTTCCATGTGCAATTGAAAAGAATGTATATTTGATATTTTTGGAAGGAATGTTCTGTATATATATGTTAGGTCCAGCTGGTCTAATGTGTTGCTCAAAACCACTGTTTCCTTGGTTTTTTTGTCTGGATGATCTACCCAATGATGTAAGTGGGTGTTAAAGTCTCCTACTAACATAAGATTACTGTCCATTTCTGCCTTTATTTGTGTTATTTGCTATAACTATTTGGTGCTCCTATGTTAGGTAGATATATATTTACAATTGTTATATCCTCTCATTAAATTGATCCCTTTATTACTATTTTAATTTAAATTCAATTAGCCAATGTATATCATTAGTTTTTGGTATAAAGTTCAATGATTCATTGGCTGTGAATAACACCCAGTGCTCATCACATCATGTGCCCTCCTTAATGCCGATCACCCAGTTATCCCATCCCCTCCACCCACCCCCCTTTCCACAACAATTGTTTCTCAGAGTCAAGAGGTTCTGATTTCTTCCCACTCAGTTTCCCCTTCTTTCCCTTATTGTCCTCTGCACTATTCCTTATGTTCCACATATGAGTGAAACCATATGATACCTGTCTTTATCTGACTGACATTTCACTTAGCATAATACCCTCTGGTGCCATCCATGTCAATGTAAACAATAGATATTGATCTTTTCTGATGGCTGAGTAATATTCCATTGTATATATGAACCACATCTTCTTTATCCATTTATTTGCTGAGGGACATCTCGGCTCCTTCCATAGTTTAGCTATTGTGGACATTGCTGCTACAAACATTGGGGGTGCATGTGCCCCTTCCTTTCACTAAATCTGTATCTTTGGGATAAATGCCCAGTAGTGCAAATCCTGTAGCTCTATTTTTAACATCTTGAGGAACCTCCATACTGTTTTCCACAGTGGCTGTACCAACTTGCATTCCCACCAACAGTGAAAGAGAGTTCCCCTTTCTCCACATCCTCTCCAACATTTGTTGTTTCTTGTCTTGTTAATTTTTTCCATTCTAACTGGTGTAAGGTGGTATTTGATTGTGGTTTTGATTTCAATTTCCCTAATGGCTAATGATGTTGAACATTTTTTCATGTGTCTGTTAGCCATTTGTATATCTTCATTGGAAAAGTGTCTGTTCATATCTTTTGCCCATTTTTTTATTTGATTATTTGTTTCATGTGTATTGAGTTTGAGATGTTCTTTGTAGATCTTGGATACTAGTCTTTTATCTGTAGTGTCATTTGCAAATATCTTCTCCCATTCCATGGGCTGTCTCTTAGTTTTTTTAACTGTTTCCTTGGCTGTGCAGAAGTTTTTTATTCTGAAGTTTTAATAGTTGCTGTTTCAATGGTCGAAGAACTTGCTGTCTGTGTTCTCCTCTAGGATTTTGATGGTTCCCTGTCTCACATTTAGGTATTTCATACATTTTGAGTGTATCTTTGTGTATGGTGTAAGAGAACGGTCCAGTTTTATTCTTCTGCATGTGGTTGTCCAATTTTCCCAATACAATTTATTAAAGAAACTGTCATTTTTCCATTGAGTATTCTTTCCTGCTTTGTTGAATATTAGTTGACCATAGAGTAAGTGTCCATTTCTGGGCTCTTTAGTCCATTCCATTGTACTATGTACCTGCGTTTGTGCCAGTACCATGTCATTTTGATGATCGCAACTTTGTAATATGGCTTGAAGTCAGGCATTGTGATGCCCCCGGCTTTTTTTTTCCAACATTTTCCTGGTAATTCAAGGTCTTTTCTGGTTCCATACAAATTTTAGGATTGCTTTTTCCAACCCTGTGAAAAATGTTGATGGTGTTTTGATAGGGATTGCATTGAATGTGTAGATTGTTCTGAGCAGTATATACATTTTAACAATGTTTATTCTTCCAGTCCATGAATATGGAATATTTTTCCATCTCATTGTGTCTTCTTTGATTTCTTTCATAAGTGTTCTGTAGTTTCTAGAGTACAGATCCTTTATTTCTTTGGTTAGGTTTTTTCCTAGGTATCTTATGGGTTTTGGTGCAATTGCAAAGAAGATTTATTCCTTAATTTCTCTTTCTTCAGTCACATAGTTATTGTATAGAAATGCAACTCAAAACCACCTTGAGATACCACCTTACACCAGTTAGAATGGCAAAAATCGACAAGGCAGGAAACAACAAATGTTGGAGAGGATGTGGAGAAAGGGGATCCCTCCCTACATTGTTGGTGGGAATGCAAGTTGGTACAGCCACTCTGGAAAACAGTGTGGAGGTCCCTTAAAAAGTTAAAAATTGAACTACCCTATGACCCAGCCATTGCACTACTGGGTGTTTACCCCAAAGATACAGACGTAGTAAAGAGAAGGGCCATATGCACCCCAATGTTCATAGCTGCATTGTCCACAATAGCCAAATCATGGAAGGAGCCGAGATGCCCTTCAACAGATGACTGGATTAAGAAGCTGTGGTCCATATATACAATGGAATATTACTCAGCTATCAGAAAGAACGAATTCTCAACATTTGCTGCAACATGGACGGCACTGGAGGAGATAATGCTAAGTGAAATAAGTCAAGCAGAGAAAGACAATTATCATATGATTTCTCTCATCTATGGAACATAAGAACTAGGA
>NC_048238.1:89052842-89094032 GCF_002007445.2 Ailuropoda melanoleuca | reverse complement strand
TTCCATACAAATTTAAGGACTATTTGTTCCAGTTCTTTGAAAAATGTCCTCGGTATTTTGATCGGGATAGCATTGAAAGTGTAGATTGCTCTGGGTAGTATGGACATTTTAACTATGTTAATTCTTCCAATCCATGAGCATGGAATATTTTTCCATCTTTTTATGTCTTCCTCAATATCTTTCAAAAGTGATCTATAGTTTCTAGCATATAGGTCCTTTACGTCTCTGGTTAAGTTAATTCCAAGGTAACGCATGGTTTTTGGTGTTATTGTAAATGGGATGGATTCCCTAATTTCTCTTTCTTCAGTCTCGTTATTCGTGTATAGAAATGCAACTGATTTCTGGGCATTGATTTTGTATCCTGCCACCTTACTGAATTGTTCTATAACTTCTAATAGTTTGGGAGTGGATTCCTTTGGGTTTTCCATATAGAGTATCATGTCATCTGCAAAGAGAGAGAGTTTGACTTCTTCTTTGCTAATTTGAATGCCTTTATTTCTTGTCAGCTGATTGCTGAGGCTAGGATTTCTAGTACTATGTTAAACAATAGTGGTGAGAGTGGGCATCTCTGTCGTGTTCTTGACTTAAGGAAGAGCTCTCAGTTTTTTCCTATTGAGAATGATATTCGCTATTGACTTTTCATAGATGACTTTTATGATATTGAGGTATGTTCCCTCTATCCCTACACTTTGAAGCATTTTAAGCAAGAAAGGATGCTGTATTTTGTCAAATGCTTTTTCTGCATCAATTGAGAGGATCATATGGTTCTTGAGTCTTTTCTTGTTGATATGATGTATCACATTGATTGATTTGCGAGTGTTGAACCATGCTTGCATCCCAGGTATGAATCCCACTTGGTCATGATGGATAATCCTTTTAATGTACTGNCTTTGGTTATTAATTGGTTTATGTAATTGGCTGCTCCCACCAAGGGGGCATAGATATTTACAATTGTTAGACCTTCTTGTTGGATAGACCCTTTAAATATGATATAGCAAGATAAGATGGAGAGTATTAGAACAGGCTCCCACAAGCATCCAGCCAGCTAGACTGGGGGAGGGAATGAGAAATAGAAATAGCACTTTTGTACCTACAGAAATCTGCAGATCTCTCCCTATGGCACATATTCTAAGATTAGTCAATAAATCTTCACATATATCCCAGGCATTTTTCAAACTGCTGCTTCTGTACTGTGTCTTGTGCTGAGTTATTTAGTGTGCTAGCCCTCTAAGGGCAGGGGCTTTTTTAAATTTTCTTTTTCCTATCATCTTCTGGCTCTCCCAGAGTTAAGCCCACTGATTTTTGAAGCTTCTGAAGTTATGCCTTGCTGATTTTTAATGCTTCCAAGATTAAGTCCTGATGGTTTTCAAAGCCAGATGTTATGGGGATTCATCTTTTCAGTGTGGGTCTCCAATGCCTGGGTACCTGGTTGGGATATGATTCCCATATTTCTCTGTGCCTGCAATGTCTGCCCTATTTGTGGTTAGCCACATGAGGTTTGGTTCCTAATTGTGTCTCTGCCCTTCCTATCCTTTTTGTCGTGGCCTTATGACTACCTGTGGAAGATGTATTCTACCATTTTTGAGGTCATTTTCAGAGTTAGTTGTATAGGTGTAGCATCGTCTTGGTGTGTCCATGGAACTAGGTGAGTTCAGGATCCTCCTACTTTTCCATCTTCCAATTTTATTTTACTTAAGTGTTTGTTTTGGAATTACAATGTGCATCTCTAACTTATCATAGTCTGTCTTCAAATAATATAGCATTTCATGTATACTTTAATAATTTCAGGACTTTACAATAGAATATTTTCATTTACTCACCTTTTGTGTATTATTTAAAATTTTATTGCTATATATCTCATAAACCCCACAGTACAGTGTTATTGTTTTTGCTTTAAATTGTCAAGAATGTATTTGAAATTTATGAAAAGAAAAAATTCTTTATATTTACCTGCATATTTAACATTCGCATCATTCTCTATTTTCTTTTTAACAGTTTAGATATTGTTTTATTGTCTTGCAACTTGCATTATTTCTGACAATAAGTCTGCATTTATTCTTGCTTTTGTTCTCCTGTAACTAATGTGTCTTTTTTCTCTGAAGATTTTAAGGTTTTCTGTGTATCAAGGATTTTTAGCAATTTGATTATGGTATGCCTTGGTGTGTTATTCATACATATATCTTACTTGTGGTTTATTGCGTTACTTGGTATGTGAGTTTATTATTTTCAACCAACTTGGAAAAACAGCCATTTGGTTTTTCAAGTACTTTTTACTGTAAACGCTCTTTCTTGATCAATTTTATATATGATAGATAGCTCAATATTTTCCTACAAGTCACTGTCACTCTGTTCATGGATTTTAAACCTTTTTTTCTTTCATTTTGATGATTTTCATTATCATTAAAACTTGAACTTCTAGTTCACTGGTCATTATTCTAAATTGTCTAATTTGCTGTTAAACTTATTCAGTAAAGTTTGTTTCAGATTTGTATTTTAGGTCTAAATATTTTATTTGTTCATTTATTATATTTTTCATTTATCTCATTATGTACCCACTTTTCTTTAAATCTTAAACATATTTAATAACTCTTTTAAATCCCTTTTTGTTTAATCAGACAATCTCTGTCATGTGTTCTATCGAGAATTATATATTCTATTGAAAGACTGTTTTTCTATTTTCTCTAATACATATTCTATTGAAAGACTGTTTTCGTATGTCTAGTAATTTCTGAATGGATGATGAACACTGTAATGTTATGTTGTTCAATTTCTGGATTATGTTGTCACCCTATGAATGTTGAAAATTTTTTTTCAGGTAGTTAGGTTAATGGCAAATCGAACTGATCCTTTTGTGGCTTATTTTAAAGCTTAGTTAGAGTAATATCTCTCTAGAAGCTTTACATTTGGTGTTATTTTAGCCTTACTACTAAGGTGTGATCTTTCTGGTGTCTCTACCACATGCTCTGGGTATTTAAGGAAACTGTACAGTCTGACAGGTGGAAATTTGATTCCCAACCCAATGTGAATTCTAGTGATTGTTCAGATGATAGCTCACTTGTAGTTTTTTTTTTTCCCCCTCAGCCTTTCAATTTATGCATGTGTCACTTCGTATTCAGCAACAGACTCAGGGATGCATATGTGATTTTTACAGCTTTTTCTCTACATAGCTCTCTATTCTCTTGTCTTCTGCCTCAATCTCACTGACTGTTGCTCTCTGAATTGTCAACAAAGCAAGACCACTGCTATATGCTTGGGATTTCCCTCTCTTGCTGTGACTCAGGGGCACTTGTAGGACTCACATCTCTTGTCGTTCTCTCAGGATCACAATTCTATTTCCTTTTTTCCCCACATACCAGTACTAAAGAGGGAAAAGGGTAGGCTTTCTTAAAGTTTGTTATGGTGCTGAAGGGGGCTGTAATCTCAGAGGCATATGTCCAGTCTGCCCCCTACTAATATATGATGAAATTGTTTTTTTTTCTCCAAATTTATTGAGATGTAATTGACATGCTTAAAATGTACACTTTGAGGGGCACCTGGGTAGCACAGTCGTTAAGGTCTGCCTTCGGCTCAGGGCGTGATCCCGGCATTATGGGATTGAGCCCCACATCAGGCTCCTCCACTGGAAGCCTGCTTCTTCCTCTCCCACTCCCCCTGCTTGTGTTCCCTATCTGTCTGGCTGTCTCTCTGTCAAATAAATAAATAAAATCTTTAAAAAAAAGTACACTTTGATAAGTTTTGATATGTGTATACACCCATGATACTATCAACATAATCAAGATAATGAGCTACTCATTAACTGTAAAAGTTTCTTTTAACCCCTTATAACCTCCCACCAAAAGAACCTACACAACCACTGATATGCTGTCACTATAGAATAATATGCAGTTTGTAGAATTTTAAATAAATGGAATAGTACTATATTTACTTTTTTGGCCTGACTTCTTTGACTAAGGCTAATTATTTCAAAATTCATCCATATTGATATGTATATCAATAAAATTAATGAATTCTTATTTTTCAGTAATTTTCCATTGTCTATATGCATCATATTTTGCTTATTCATTCTTACATGGATAGATATTTGGTTGTGTACAGTTCTTGAGTATTGCTAATAAAATCATCACAAACAGTCTCACACAAGACTTTGTATGGACATGTGCTCTCAGTTTTCTTAGATATATACCTAAGAGCAGAATGTCTAGATTAATTGGTAGACTTGTGCTGAACTTTTAAAGGAACTGTCAAACATTTTTTCCAAGCAGTTGTGACATTTTATACTTCCAACAGCACTCTTTAAGCATTCCAGTTGTTCCACACTCTCACCAAAACTTAGTATAGTCAGCTTTTTTAACTTTATGCATTCTAGTTGGGGTGTAGTGATATTTCACTGTGGTTTTAATGTTCATTTCAGTAATAAATAATGATGTCGAACATCTTTGTTATGCTTATTTACCACTTATATATTATATTTGATGAAACATCTGTTAAAATCTGAAGCTCATTTTTATTTGGTTGTTTGCTTTCAAATTATTGCATTTTGAGAGATTTCTTTTATATTCTATATATATGTCCTTTATCAGATACTAGATTTACAAAAGACCTTCCCCCACTTTGTGATCTGCTTTGAAGAGTGAGAATCTTAATTCTTATAAAGATTGATATACCATTTTTTCTTTTATGAATTATGCCTTTGATGTCATATGTTTAGATTTTATTTAATTTCTGGAATCCTGGGTTCATTATATTTTTATCAAATTTGGATATTTTTAAAACTGTTTTATTATTTTTTATTATTGAAATATAGTTGCATACAATATTTTGTTAGTTTCAGTTGTACAACACAGTAATTTGATAGTTCTACACATTACTCAGTGCTCATAATGCTAAGTGTATTCACCATACCATGTCATTAAAACATTACTGACTATATTCCCTACGCTATACTTTCCATTTTTGTGACATACTTATCAAATTTGGATATTTTATAACCATGATTTCCTCAATATTTTTTTGCTCACCCCCTTCTCATCCCATTTGAGGACACAAATTACACATATAATAGGCCACTTGAAGTTTGTCCCAGAGCTCCCTGATGCTATTTTCAATTTTTTCTCCACTCTTTTCTTTTACTGTTTCATTTTAGATATTTTCTATGGGTAGTTATACAAGTTCACTAATATTTTCTCCTATAATTCCTAATCTATTTAATGCTGTCAGTATATTTTATCTCAGATATTTTATTTTTTATCCTCAGAAAGTTATTTGAAATTTTTGTATTTTCCATTTCTCTACTTAACATGCTTGATTTTTCCTCTACCTTCTTAAATATTTGTATGGTAACTCTTTTTTTAGAGAAGGAAGGAGATAGGGACAGAGAGAGAGAGAGAGTCCTAAGCAGGTACCACACATAGCATGGAGGCTGACATGGGGTTTGATCTCAGAACCCTGAAATCATGACCTTAGACAAAATCAAAAGTCAGATGGTTAATGACTGAGCCACCCAGGTGCCCTTATAGTAACTCTTTTAATGTCTCTGACCCCTAATTCTATCATATCTATCATTTTTGAATCTGTGTCTATTGATTGAGTTCTTGCCTTATTATTGATTATATTTTCTTGCTTTATTGCTTGCTGGATAATTTCTTACTGAATGCCACATATTATGAATTTTACCTTGTAGATGCCAGATTTTTTGTACTCCTATGAATATTTTTGATTTTTTTCTGAGACATAGTTAAGTTATTGAGATTCAGCTTGGTTCTTAAAGACTTACCTTTAAGTTTGTTAGGCAGGACCAGGATAGCCTTTAATCTAGGGATACTTTCACTTCACTAATGAGTCAATAGCCTTTTGAGTACTAATCCCAGTTCCTTTTGAATTTACAGGGAATTTTGCTGGCTCTATGCGATTTTCATGGATTGTTCCCTCTGCTCTTTTTAGGTGGTGCTTTTTCTGGCCTCAGGTACTTGTGTACACATGTAAGCACTGATCAATACTTGGCTCAAAGACTCAAGAGGAACGCTCTGCACAGCTCCAGAACACACTTTCAATGAAACTCTCTCCTCTCTGTTACTTTATCCTGTGAATTCTAGCTGTTTTTTTTTGTTTTTTGGGTTTTTTTTGTTGTTTGTTTTTTGTTTTTTGCTTCTTTCATCTCTCCACTGATTTCTTCAACCCAGAGATTGTTAGGTTCCTTCCAGCTTCTGCATCCCATTGCAACATGAAACCTCTCTCCAGGAAGTAAGCTAGGGGCAGTTGTAGGGCTCACCTCATTTATTTCCCCTTCTCAGAAATCACTGTCCTGTATTGGCTAATGTTTGATAGCTAGAACATATTGTTTCATACCTTTTGTCTGGGATTTTAGTTGTTTCAGGTGGGAGGTAAATTTGTTCTCTGTTTTTTTTTCCCATTTTGCTTGAAGCAGAACTTCTAATCTTGTGGGTTTTGGTGTTCCAATATAAAAATACATCTGTTTAATATATTTTGTTTAGTTTTCTTATTGTTAACTTAGGAAATCATGGACAGAAATGAAGTCCCCCTTAATGATTTTGAATATGCTTGCAGTATGGGTGATATTTTCAGAGGAGTCATAATTGAATATATAGAATGGGTAGGAAGGTGAAAAAAGAGAAATCAGGTAAATGACTAATATGGAGTAAAAATTATGATAGAAGAGATGACGAATTCAGTTTTGGATATGTATAACCTGTGGTTTCAATGAGACATCAAGAAAGATATCAATCAGGACATTGGAAATATCCAACAAATGTTGGAGAGGATGTGGAGAAAGGGGAACCCTCTTACACTGTTGGTGAGAATGCAAGTTGGTACAGCCACTCTGGAAAACAGTATGGAGGTTCCTCAAGATGTTAAAAATAGAGCTACCTTATGACCCAGGACTTGCACTACTGGGCATTTACCCCAAAGATACAGATGTAGTGAAAAGAAGGGGCGCATGCATCCCAAGGTTTGTAGCAGCAATGCCCATAATAGCTAAACTGTGGAAGGAGCCGAGATGTCCTTCAGCAGATGGAGATGTGGTCCATATATACAATGGAATATTACTCAGCCATCAGAAAAGACCAATATCTACCATTAACATTGACATGGATGGCACCAGAGGGTATTATGCTAAGTGAAATGTCAGTCAGAGAAAGACAGGTATCATATGGTTTCACTCATATGTGGAACATAAGGAATAGTGCAGAGGACAATAGGGGGAAGGAGGGGGTTACTGAATGGGAAGAAATCAGAAAGGGAACCAAACCATATGAGACTCTTAACTCCGAGAAACAAATGGAGGGTTGAGGAAAGGGAGGTGGGGGGATGAGGTAACTGGGTGATAGGCATTAAGAAGGGCACATGATGTGATGAGCGCTAGGTGCTATTTGCAATTAATGAATCATTGAACATTATACCAAAAACTAATGATGTACTATATATTGGCTAATTAAATTTAAATTAAAAAACAAACAAACAACCCCCCCAAAAAAATCATTTGGCCATGTCATTTCCCTTTTCAAAGCCCTGCAGTGTCTTACTACTACTTTTTGCAAAATTTCTCTTATCAAGTATCTATGACCTTCATTAGCTCTCACTTTCCCATCTCATTATACTATAATTCACCAACTTTATTTTTAGATAAGCTCTACCATGATCTGCTCTCTAGAAAAGAAAACTTTTTTATGTGTAATGAAACTTTCCTACTTTTATTTATTTATTTTTTATCTCTGCCTCCACAGGTTAACACTTAATTGTTTGGTGATCATTCTCCCTGCCCATATTTATACTTGATTTCTTTTAAAATCTTGTTTAAAAAATATTCTATTGTGGGGAGTCTTCCTTAAATTAGCACAAATCATATGTATATATCCTGCATTCCTCTACCATTGATTCATACTGCTTGCTCTACATAATGAACACTTACATATGCATTCATTTTTTACATTAGTTTTGTCATTTTCACAACTGTCTATTTTGGTAACTCATTATTACCTGATTTCACTCTGATGTATCTAAACTGGAATTTTAAGATACATTAATGCAGCAGAGTCATCTCCATGAGGCAGTATTATGTCAGGGAGAAAGCACGGGCTCTGGATTCATAGTCTAGCTCTAACACTTACTAGCAGTTTGACCTTGGGTAATTTATCTAACATTTCTGAGCCTCCATGTCTCCATATCTAAAATGGGATAATAGCAGTAGCTGCTTCATAACTTTAATCGGAAGATCAAATTAAATAAGCATATAATAAGCACTCAGTAACTGAAGTTTTAACATCATTAGCATGGTCCATCATATGGTATTAATACTGCTGCTGTCAAAGAATCTCTTGTTTCTGATCAACAGCTTGTTGCCCTTTGCAGATTTGTTCTACTGAATGTGTACTCTATTTGCTGTATTGTTTTAGCAGACCAATCTTGCAGTTGTTTATATTATCCCATTTCCTCTACCCTTCTGAAATCAGTTCTGCATTCCTAGGGATTTGGTGAGAGAATTTTTCCCACACAGACCCATCCACTTTTGGAAAGTTAATCTAGATTTCATAAACTGCATAAAGTCAGAAAGTGGTAAGTACCTTAAGGAAGGTACAGAGAAAATGATATAGGAGTTCAGAAAATGAGCACTTGTAATAAACTGTCAACTACAAAGAAGCTTGCAGTTTTAAAAAATAATTTACTTGTTATTAATATTCTGCCTTACTTATGAGAGGATATCTGGTAGGCAAAACACATGAATAATTAAAAATTGGATATTTTAGCAACGCTTGCATTAATAATTCTAGCTGAAAACTTTACTGGACCAATTAAAAACAGATGGAACTTATATATTGCTGATGGGATTGTAAAATGGTTATAAAATCACTGGAAAGTTATTTGACAATCTCGAAAATTAAAAATATGTCTCCTCCAAGACCAAACAATTCACTACTAGATATATGCTGAAGAAAAATGAAAATGAGTATGTGTCCAAAGAAAGATCTGTATAAGCATACTCTTAGCAACCTTATTGATAATAGCCAAAACAATAACAAACACTACAAACAACCAAAATATCTGTCAATCTTGAATAGTTAAACAAATTGTGGTTTATTCACAAAATGGAATACTATCCAGTAATAAAAGGTACGAACTACTGATATATGGGCTATCATGGATGAATCTAAAAAACAGTGTGTCAAACAAAAAAGAAGACAGGAATGAAAGAATGTATGTTATATGATCCATATCATATATGGTTCTGGAACAAACAGGGTTAATTATGGTATTAGAAATAAGAATAATGTTAACCACTATTCTTAGTGGTATTGATTGAGACAGGGGTTGTCTGGGAGACAGCATCTCTAAGAGTGATGAAAATGTAATATTGCTCTAGATAATGGTTACAAGAGGAGGGGCACCTGAGTGGCGCAGTCGTTAAGCGTCTGCCTTCCACTCAGGGCATGATCCTGGTGCAGGGCGTGATCCCGGTGCTCTGGGATCAAGCCCCACATCAGGCTCCTCTGCTGGGAGCCTGCTTCTTCCTCTCCCACTCCCCCTGTTTGTGTTCCCTCTCTCGCCGGCTGTCTCTCTGTGTCAAATAAATAAATAAAATCTTTTAAAAAAATGGTTACAAGAGCATATTTATACATAGGTAGAATTTCTTCATGAAGAATGCATTTTACTATATATGAATTATACTTCAATAAGAAATGTAAAAATACAAAGCCACAAAGAGGCAGATGTCTAGCAAAAGGTGGCATCTATACTTTGTACTGTTTACTTTGGAGGGGTAATATAAACATATACAATTTGGTTTTTTATTTTTCCTTTCCTCTTATAAATGCTGGGATGGGCTTTACTTTTTTTATTATCATTTTTCATTTAAACAATATATCAAAGTTATGCTGCATTATCACTATTCGCATGGAGCTCCTGATGGCTCAGGACAAATGTTTACAACTTTTAAACTAAATGTTATTATTGGCTTGGCAAACTATAAAATATTTTTCTAAGGATCACTCAATAGGATAGCTGATTGTTAGTCTAGTTTAATAACTTGATCTGTTTCACGTTTTGAAGCCTATAGCATCATGGAGGACAATTTTTGTGGATGCATACATGACCATATTGTATATTTTTAAAGATTCTTTTACAAGTATTCATACCCTAAGGCTAATGTTGTACTTCAGGATTAAAAAAAAAAACACTAGCAAAATGCCTTAGTGCTAACAAAGTAATAAGCTCTGATTTATTTGAAATGAGACCTCTCTCGTCTGTTTCCTCTTTCCTCCAATCAATTTCTAAGCTTTATGAAGAAGTTCTTAAAATTGGGATGAGAAGCATCCAACCGTGTGAATGTAGAGGGAGGTAAAACATAAAACAAGCTGTACAAAGCTACTCTACATGAAAATGGTCTTCTACAAGTGTGCTTTGTTCAAATAAATTTAGCTGACTTATTTAAATTAACACTGACATGTCAAAATAATTAATAACTAACAATTGTATAGCACTCTGATTTACATAGTGCTCTTGCAGTTCTTGTCTCATTTGGTAGCCTATTATATTTGGACAGGAACATTTAATGGAATGCTTGGCTTATAGAGTGTTCTTATGCACCACAGTCCTGTTACTTGACTAGAAGAGTTACAGATATGGCAATCTGGACTTTAATTATGAATTTGAAATATCTCTCATTTTGGCTATGTGGAGCATTGAGTAGTTGAACATAAGTGAATTTTCCAGATAACTAGAGCTTATCATTTAAATCAAGATTTTTAATTGCAACCACTTTTAAGAGAAATCATTATAAAATCTATATAATATTGTATCATTTTTTACAAGTTGTGTGACATGTTTTATAGTTATAAAGTAACACATAACGACATTATAATATTTGGCAAATATAGAAATGTGTGAAGAAGAAAACAAAAACATCCAAATTCCTAAAAACCAAAGATAAATACTGTTAATATTTCAGTATGATTACATCCCTTTTACAGCGAAATATATATTATTATGTGTATAAATACAGTTACATGTCAATCTCACACTTTACTTTCTGTTTTATATTGGTTTTTAAATCAGTATTATATCACGATTATATTTTCATATTGCTTCATGTCTAGACATACTATAAAAATTACTAGTGATTTTCTACATCCTCTTTATCTACCTTTTAAGGTACTTGCTAAGTAATTGTGGTATAATTTAATTAAATTAATGTTTAATCAGTTTCACAATTATATTTACATTAAAAATTAAAGATGCTTAAATTATAAATAATAGACTTCAATCTATTCTCATAAATCTATATATCATACTACATAATTTATAAGGAGAACTGAACAACAGTTCAGTGAATAAGGAATCTATGACGTAGCTGGAGATAATCTTTTATATAGTTACTCTGTGATTATTTATACTTGTTTAAAACATGATCTCAATCTTGAGTATCTATGAAAGATTGAAAACAGACACTGTCTAGAAGATTTTAATAGAGTTAAGCTTAAATACAGCATTCTCTGTTCCTTAGTATATTTCCCCATATTGAAATATAACATCCTAACAATAAACACAATACCAGTAAACCAATATTTAACCTGAAGCTTCATTATTACGGTTCACACTAATAGATTCATACTATTAAGTATGAAGCTGTAAGATATTATAAAGATAGGGAAAAAGCCTTTAAAATTTCATGAAAAATGAAAATATCTCTGTATTATGGAATCAGAACACATCAAGGTGCCTTCCATCCTTGAGATACCAGGAAATGCAACATTAAAATGTTGGTGACATCTGCATTTATATTGAGTGATAGGTACAAAGATAGTTACCTACTCAAATATACTTTATACTGTTCCTTCTCGACATTGAGAAAGATAGATGAGAAATACAAACCCTTAGGGCTTTATTTATAAAGTCACATCTGTACATCTATGTTGGCTTTGTTTATGAAAAGAGACAGACTGCATGAAAATAGGTATGATAACCCAATGAAATGCTCAGAGAATGTTGTTAAACACATAGTCAATCATAAACCAATTGACCCTATATTCTAGGGCCAATTATTCAGAAAACTCTAATGTAAATTTTCCTTAAAATTACATTAAACCACAATTTTGTCTTTTCTTTGAATTTTAATGTGGATACAGTAATTCTACAAGTCCCATGAGGACAGGCACCATGGGCATTTTGTCTTGCATACTTAGTAACAAGCATAGTGCCTGACATTTAGTAGGTGCTTAATAAATACTTTCATTGAATGGAAAAATATACATTGGTCATAAAGTACCTAGAAACTAGAAATAGGGCATTCTGGGGAGACTAGATGCTGTAGTTATATATAAGATAATATTCATATACATGTATATGTATATATAAATTATAAAGTAATTAAAAAATACAAAAGTCTTACTAAAGAAAGTTTTAAATCAATATCTTCCCTCAAAAAAGTTTCATTTTAAAAGTATTTCCATTCCCTTAGTGCAATAGATCTCAGTTAAGAAATTTTTTTTAGCTAAGAAAGCAATATGATTTAATTAGTTAATAATAGTGTTTAATATTTCCAGGAGATATAGAAAAACTTTCAGGCATTATGTAAGGAGATCTAGGATAAGGGTTAACTATATGCAAATATTATTTCAGGTAGGCCAGGCTTATCCAAAGTACTACCCTTAAATTTTTACTATATTTTCTTCTTCCATTTCTGGTACTCATAAGCTATTGTTTTCTATTTTTTAAAGAATCGACTTCAATGTAGTATCTTTGAGAGTTCTGGTTGTAGTAGATGGGACCTAAGGCAATGACAGATATTTGTTGGTATTGGTCATTTTAAGTTGAACACTCCTTATTTGTTCTGTCTATGTTACATATTTTACATTAGACATTTTCTTTGCTCAAATAAAAGGGAAAAATTTAAAAACCTTAAACAAAGTTGTGCAATATTCTGTCCATGTATATGTAGATGCATGGGTCTTTGTAGGTCTTAGACATGTATATTCATTTTACTTGTGCTGAAGAGTGTTAAGTATGCAATTTATTAAAATATGTCATTATTTGCCTAATGGTTTTATAAAAATGCCACAATTGCCATTTTACACCTCAGGAAAATGGTCCTCTGCTGCAACATATAAACAAAAACTTGTGCATGGTTTTCATCTCAGTTTCATGGTAGTAGCTGATTTATACTTTATCTTTTTTTATTCAATGAATGCTGGTATAACAGGATGACAGTTTGATCATCATAACTTCATTGAATTGCTTTTCATGATATTTAGATAACAAATACTATTTTTTAATAAGTGGGTATTTCAAAATAATGTTCTGGTATACTTTCTCATTTTAATATGTGTGTGTGTGTGTGTGTGTGTGTGTGTGCATGCGTGTGTGTGTTGATTTGAATATTTTCTGCTCCTATCTTTGATACAGCTGTCAATGATCTGTCATTCAATTTAGTGGTTCTTTAATACCTCAGCCATCAGAAATGAAGGAAAGCAAACTTTAAATTGAGGTAGAGATACCAATATCCACAAAATAGACTTCTGTCAATAGATAGAGGGTTTTATGGTGGTGGGATATCATTGTACATTATTGCCTAACCTCTATTAAAATACCAGAACTCAATATGAGAAATGAAGGGAAGCTCATTGTTTACTATAGGGTGCTCTTTCTTCAGCATCTAAGTTACTATCCAGGAGCTAGTCACTTAACTAAGGGCAATAACTTTTTCTAGTGTTGAGCCTCTCTAAAAACCAACCAACTAGTAACTGAGTGACTTTAAGTGTATTAAATTAACATATTAAGGTACACAGCTTTAGTTAATTCTGGCAGCAATCCTATGAGGTAGGGTTCTGTTCCCATTTTGCAGATGAATAAACTAAAACTCAGAAAGGTTAAACACATTGCCCAAGATCCTAGAACTAGTAAGAGAGAGCTGAAATTCCATCAGCGCCCTCCTACCATAAAGCCTGTTTCCTTTTCTACTCTGAGTTTCCCAGTAATGTTAATGCTGTATTTTAGAAGGCTAAATTTTAGCTTAAAGACTTTAAACATATACCCCTTTCAAAATTGCTCTCATATTTACTCAGGAAAGCCACTGACTATACATGAATATTTGTCTCTCATTCAGTCAGAATTTCCTAGAAAAAATCCCATCCATCTCATTCTACAGTGAAAGACTCCACTGCTATTTTGAGAAAATACTTATTGCATTGAATAGTTGGAATACTTTACAGGGTAAAATACCACTTCTTTTTGCTCCAGCTGTAGTAGCTAGATTTCAAATGTCAGGTTGAGTCATTTCTCTATATTCTGGAAGAATGTGAAACAGTGGGGAATATTTTGAGATGCCAGACACATACAATGTGGCATCCAGACAGAGGGGAGTTATAGGTCAGTGCCTGGCAGATGGCATAATGAGCTGGAGAGGCTACTGGCAGATGGACTTGACAATTTGGGCAAAGCAAAAGAGCTTTTGGCTACTAACAAAAAGCACAAGGAAGGCACTGAAGGAGTCTACTCCCTTCTAATGATGATGCCAACTTGGATTTAGCAGATGATACAGTGAGCATGAGGCATACGAGAGATGGTAAAGTGATATTCTTTTCTAGGTATGGTATGGAAAAGACAAATAATGTAAGCAGAGAGTGTTTGAGGATTTTGGTTAATTAAACTCTTATGTGTGATGCAGAGAGTGTATTTTTAATGTACTCAGTTACACTTCTCAGTTGTCATGGTCAAGTATAAATTTATAAACTACTATTTAATACTATAAGGTTATATTTTAAACCTTATTATAGCCTTCACAAGTGAATGAATTAATTGCAATTATATAGTTTATATTTTATGTTAGGAAAATGAAATATATACACCACTTCAAACAATGGTAGTAAGTGGATTTTCTAAGCTGGATTTTTGCTTTGAGACTACTCAGATCAAGGTAGTCATTTTTATATGTGTGATATTCCATCAATCTAAAAAGATGATGAAACTATTAAACCACTAATAATAGAGCATTGAGATGTTTTCCCCAGTAGTGATGATTAATTTGCATCAATTCAGTCACATTCTTTTATCCATCTGTAACATGTGCTATACTGAGTAATTGATCGGAATTTTTCTTTTTTTTCTTAATATTTTTATTATAAAATAGTTTTAGATTTACTAAAAATGTTGTGAAGATAGTGAAAGAATTCCCATGCACCCCATGCCCAGGTGGTTCTATCATCATAGTATGTTCCATTTATTACAATTGATGAACCAATACTGACACATTATTAACTGAAGTACATAATTTATTTGAATTTCCTGACATTTTACTTAATCTCCTTTCTCTGTTCCAGAATCCTATCCAGGACACCATATTATATGTTGTTTGATATGTCTTCTTAGATAACCCTTGGTCAAGACAGTTTTTACAATTTCCTTGCTTTGAGCATCTTGAGAATTTTTAGTACCAATTGGGTATTTTGTAGAATTTCTCTTTTTTATGTTTTTTTTATTACATTATGTTAGTCAGCATACAGTACATCCCTGGTTTCTGATGTAAAGTTCAATGATTCATTAGTTGCGTATAACACCCAGTGCACCATGCAATACATGCCCTCCTTACTACAGATCACCAGCCTATCCCATTCCCCCACCCCACCCCTCTGAAGCCCTCAGTTTGTTACTGAGAGTCCGTAGTCTCTCATGCTTCATTCCCCCTTCTGATTACCCCCTTTCTTTATCCCTTTCTTCCCCTACCGATCTTCCTAGTTCTTATGTTCCATAGATGNAGATGAGAGAAATCATATGATAATTGTCTTTCTCTGCTTGACTTATTTCACTTAGCATTATCTCCTCCAGTGCCGTCCATGTTGCAGCAAATGTTGAGAATTCGTTCTTTCTGATAGCTGAGTAATATTCCATTGTATATATGGACCACAGCTTCTTAATCCAGTCATCTGTTGAAGGGCATCTCAGTTCCTTCCACAATTTAGCTATTGTGGACAATGCTGTTATGAACATTGGGATGTAATGGCCCTTCTCTTCACTACATCTGTATCTTTGGGGTAAATACCCAGTAGTGTAATGGGTGGGTCATAGGGTAGCTCAATTTTTAACTTTTTAAGGGACCTCCACACTGTTTTCCAGAGTGGCTGTACCAACTTGCATTCCCACCAACAATGTAGGAGGGATCCCCTTTCTCCACATCCTCTCCAGCAATTGTTGTTTCTTGCCTTGTCAATTTTTGCCATTCTAACTGGCGTAACGTGGTATCTCNAGAGCCTGGGAGGGGTCATCTCTGCCTCTTGGACATGGATGTTTGTTTCCCTTGCTAGATTAGGGAAGTTTTTAGCTACAATTTGTTCAAATATCTCTTCTAGACCTGTTTGTTTCCACCCCCTCATGGATGCCGATGATTCTGACATTGGAACGTTTCATTGAGTCTGTAATCTCCCGTAACCTACATTCTTGAGTGTGGATATTTTAAGTCCAGATTCTATTTTAGCTTTGTCTTCTACTAACCCATCCTCCAATTCACTGATANCTTCTACTAACCCATCCTCCAATTCGCTAACGCGTTCCTCTGCCTCGGTGACCCTGGCCGTCAGAGCCTCTAGTTTTGACTGCATTTGGCTCATAGAATTTTTAATTTCTGCCAGATTCACTCTCATTTCCACCCTTAGAAGTTCTATATTCTCATTAACATTTTCGTTAATACTTTTTTCAAGTCTACACATCATCTTGACCATTGTTATTCTGAATTCCATTTCTGATAATTTGGTTATATCCATATCCATTAGTTCTGTGGCAGAGGCCACAGACTCATTGTCTTTTCTTTGCTGGGGGGGATTTCTCCTTCTCGTCATTCTGATGAGGAGAGGTTGCGGGGTTGTCCAGAGCCCAAATTATTGACCGGGACCCAGGCCGTGCGCCCTTGTTTTATAGAGATCTTAGGGATGTGGGCTTCTTCCTTAAAGAGTTTATTTATTTATTTGAGAGAGAGAGAGACAGTCAGCNTGCACCGATACTTAGGCAACCCTGTTTGGATAGAGTCTCCCTGTCCCCTGCGAGGAGGGATGGGGATGGGCACACTGTGAGCCAGTATTTCCAGGCTTTTGTTCTCTGGCGACTTTCCCTGGAGGTTTGCTGTGCCTCTTCTGAGAGTCAGAGCAGCAGTGGCTGAATCTCAGCCTCTGTCTCNTCGGGCCGTGCACCCTTGTTTTATAGGGATCTTAGGGATGTGGGCTTCTTGATTTTTCAGTCTGCCTTCTGGGGGAGGGGCCTGCCTGCAGGTACTCAGAAAACCCTGTTTGGGTAGAGTCTCTGTGTCCCTTGCGAGGGGGGATGGGGATGGGCACCCTGTGAGCCGGTATTTCCGGGCTTTTGTTCTCTGGCGGCTTTCCCTGGCGGTTTGCTATGCCTCTTCTGAGAGAGCAGCAGCGGCTGAAATTCAGCCTCTGTCTCAGAACAGAGGGATCGCGGATCGTTCTCCACTGATGTTCTGGCCACTTTAACTCTGTTTCTGTTGGTGTTGCTCAACCCTGCAACATCCTGGGATGTGCGCCCCACACCTGGCATCCCAGCCCTCACTTCCAGGGCCGTCGCGTCTCTGTCCTTTCTGTTTCTAACACCGCCACTTCCAGCCGCCCCCGCACGCTCCCGGAGCTCCCGGTCTCAGTCCAGTTTCAGTGAGCACACCGGAGCTCCGTTTCAGTCTGGTGGCAGGTCTTCCCTGGCTCATGGTCTGTCTGTTCTCTCGTGGTTGCTGGTCTGGGAGTCCCGCTCCCCCGTGCAGGTGGCTACTGCTTCCCAGTGCCTGAATGCAGCAGCTCCCTCCCCCTTCCGTTTATCTTCTGATATCTGTGCACGGTTTCATGGCTCCCCGCTTCGTACCTCAATACTCAGCACTGGAGATGTTCATTTGTAGAGATCCAGATGTATCATCCTGTGTCTCAGGCTGATTCCGTGGATGTTCAGGCTGGTCTGGTACCTATCCAACTGGACTCAGGGGACCGGCTGAAAAAGGGGTTCCGTACTCCTCCACCTTCTTAACTCCTCCCTGATTGGCAATTTCTGGCTTAAATATATATATAAGTTTTAGCCCCTGATGAGGTCTTTCCCAACTTTCTGCGAAACTATCCTGAATCCACAGAAAATGATGAGAACACACAAAGCAAAGATAAAAACAAACAAAACAAAAGCAAAGGCCAGTATCTGGGCTAATGTGACCAGACTAAGAAATTAACAAATTTGTCTCATGAAAGTAAAATGGGCAAGTGTGATATAGATGAGGTTATGTAATTCTACACTCTGTCCCATGGCTCATAGTTCCAGGATCTATACTAACCAGAACTCTAGACAACCATATCTCTACTGTGAAGGTGCTACTTTATATGCTATCCATCTTTCTATGTTCATTGAGAGATGGCAACTCCCAAAAATATGACTGGCTTGGCCATTGTTAGTAGCATACTTTGTTCTGGAAACATGTAAGGCCCATAAATAAGCCACTATAGCTAGGGCCTGGCAATTATAAATTTTCATAGCACATTATGGAACAAGGTTGGGTGTGGAAATAATATTGAATTAAAGCAAAACTATGTTAAATACATGGCAGCTAAAAAATGGAAATAAGACTAAAATATGCAGACATTAACTTCTCCTCTAACTATGGACCAGAAAAGCTATTCAGCCATTCTTTGAGTTGGCAAAGACTGGGACCAAAGACAAACAATTCATTGGTTCTGTTACCAAATGTTTTGCCTGAAGAGAACTTGCCTCATTTGGAAATGATTAAGGAGAAAAAAATGAGCACATGGGCTATGAAAAAAATCACAGAAGACAGGGGAAATAAAACATAAAATCTAAAAGAGAATATCATAGCAAATGAGTCCCTCCAAGATCCAGAAGAAAATACCTTATAACTCTTTGACATACAAAACAGTGGGGGGAGAAACACTCCTTGGAGATAAAAAAGCACAATCATATGGACAACATTCTGAGATAACAAACAACAGAAATAGGTGAAAAGGGAGACGGACAAATTAAAGAAGGAGTTCAAAAGACTGAAAATGCAATAGAAGATCACAAAATTTAAAATGCATATTAGAATTACTAAGAAGAAATATACTGTACAATATCAAATTAGTAATGTGGAATATAAATTTAGAAAGCTTTACTAGAGTCCCAAGGAAAGGAAAAAGGGGGAAAATGAGAGGGAAATGGTGTCTATGTAAAAAATAGAGATCTAACCTATGAATAATTGATATATCTAAGGAACAAGCATAACAGAAATTATAGTAAAAAAATATAATGGAAGACAACTTTCCTGAGTTGAAGACATACCCATGTATGCACTTCAAGAGGTCTCACTAACTTCCAGACAAAAATAATGAAAAGAAACCCACATCTAAATATATTTTGGTTAAATATCTACATTATAAAGGTAATTTTAAAGTGCTGCAGGCATCTGGGAAGGGGAAAAATAACAAAGATAATCTTTAAAAAAAGAGCTGGCCCCATATTTATCTGTAGTATCATGGTCCTGAAGACAATATAACAACATCTAAAGAGTTCTGGTGGAAAAAGGATTTGACATGTCTCATGTTCAGCTATGATGACTTCCATGTGTAAAGAAAAGAAGTAAATTTTCAGATATAGAAGAATTCAGAAAATATACTGCCCATTTAGACTTGTTGAATAAGTTATTTAGGCCATATTCCAGACAATTGAGAATTGTTTTAAAGACCAGAATGTGAAAATCATGTTGTTATAGAAATAGCATAATTCTCTTCTCAGTTTGGACATCATGTTGAGGGAGCACGGTGAGACTATATTTTTCAGGTGGATTCTGCAACCTAGAGGTGAAGCTTGAGTTTGCAGTACTTTTCCTCAGATGCTATTCTTTTATTTACACTCCTTTTCTACTATGAGGAAATGTGTTTTTCAAACCATGTCTTTGATCTCACAGTTCAGATGGAATCTTGTCATGTTTAATGACAACTTATAGCAATTATTGGTGGTGTACTATTCCAGCATTTGTTAGCAATAGATAAAAAATTTACATAGTCACTGTATCAGAACACTGTGCCATGAAAGTTAATGTATAATTTTTGTCCTCTACAAAATCATACCTGCTTAAAAAGAATATAATGGACTTATTCATTATAAAGAAACCTGAGTAGTTTACTGAATCTTTAAAACTTATTGACTGTCTTGATTAAAATTGCTGCCATAGATTGATGCTTTGTGATTTGCCACATCTAAACTCAGATATGATAATGATAATGCACTGAGTAATTACTAAAGTTTGGGGGTGGTGTGACAATTTTGAGATGGATCCTATTCACCAAAATATTTAATTTGTACTGCAAAGTGAAATCTTGTGTTAAAAAAAAAGAAAGAAAGAAAGAAAAGAAAAGAAGAAAAAAAACAGAATAAATGCATAATCTTCTACCTCAACTTCAACCAACACCATAATTAATATTGATGACCCAAGTATACAACATTATTCACTTATTCATTCAATAGATATTTATTGAAAACTTCCTATGTACAAAGAACTTTACTGGGACCTAGATACATAACTGTGATAACCTTGTGTGGTGATCATCTCTTTTCAACTTCCTCACTCTTAGTAAACTTTTTTCCTCAAACACATTGTAATATTCAAACCCTCATAAGTCTACTTTAATGATCTCCTGGATTTAAGTTACTCCACACCCATGACATAGCACAAAGCCAATCATACCAACACTATGTTTACCATTGTCCTCAATTCCCCTATTCTTTTTATTTTTGCTGGCAATCTCTGACTTGTATGATATATAATGAGAAGATTATTGATGAGAAAGTGCTGACAAGCCAAATATATTTCACCAAAACAAAACAGTACAAACATAAAGCCTATTTCCCAGTACTATACTTGCTTCAGAAGCTGGAACTGATTTTACAAACATTATGTGAAAATAAAATAAGGACCAATAATTGGGACAGAAATAAAAAGTTCTACCATTCTCTCCATTGACATTTCACCATCTCTTCTTGGGACTTTGGAATTCAGGTCTTTGGTATATTAGTTTGAATTCTTTGGTATATTAGATTGAATTTTATCTTTGTAATTATATGTGTAGCTTTTGGGACCAAAATATAAAAAATTATATCGAAAGGAATTTTTCCTTGTCTGGGTCATACTTGCAAACACTATCCAGGGTATTTGACTTCTACCACTGAAGAGTGATAAGTGTGTGTGTGTGTGTGTGTGTGTGTGTACCTTCCCATAAATATAACTCGGAGGATGATAAATTTAGCTTTCACTTTACTTCAAGAAAAGAATTTTCCCAGTCAGTGTCACATATTATGAACTGAGAGTTGGTTGAGGCTGATGTAAAGCTATGGAAACTATACATATGTTATCTTATTTTAATGTGGTGAGATAATGGGTTCTTATGGACAACCAGCAGAATGTTGGGAGTTATAGAAAGAAGAATTGGTTTAAACAGCTTAGAAGTTTAAGCCATTTTACTGTCTGTTGATCTTCTTCTATCTTCCCATTCTTTATTATTTTATTGTAAATAAAATTCCAGGAGTTTGGGGAAAGATGGCAGAGGGATCCTATTTCAACCAGTCCCCTGAATTGAGCTGGATATCTACCAGATCATTCTGAACACCCACAAAATCAGCCTGAGATGTAAGAAGTTATATCTAGATCTCTACAAACAGAACATCTCAAGTTGTTGGTCTTGAGGTATGAAGTGGGGAGCTGAGATCCTGCTGAGTCTCTGTACTCTTGCTCCAGAAGGCAAAAGCCTCTCATTCTGGGGACTGGGAACAGAATCACAGACCAGGAGTTAGGGCAGCCCCTCAGACTGAAACCTGGAGCTCAGGGACAGGTGTGTGAGCCAGGGGCGGCTGGCAGTTTTGGAAGCATCATTAATTTTTGATAAAATGTTCAGTGATTCATTAGTTACATATAATACCCAGTGCTCATCATATTGTGTTTCCTCCTCAATGCCCATCACCCAGATACCCCATCCCCCCAGTATTTTGCCCTTCTAATAGAATGATCAAATGGTGTGCAGTATAGGTTTCTGTATAGGCAATCTTTTCCCCCTTTAGAACTCTACAAATGGGTTAAAGTTGTCTTCAACTGCTGCTTATGAGATATCTAATCCCAGATGACATTCAGTTCTCTGGAGAAAACTTTTTTTTTAACTCTGGAAGTTCTATCACTTTCTATTTTTTCTTTTTGTCCTCTCTGTTCATAAATTTTACCAAGGGATGTTTAGGAACATGCTTTCATTGAGATTTGCATTTTCATGAGATAGCATTTGTATCATTAGTGAATTATTTAGATGTCTCTGGCATTCCATTATCTTAACCTGGAAGTCTTTTTAAATACATAACTATTGAAATATATAAATTAAAACTCTTAGTCTTTTTATGATTATAGTTTCTAAATTACTTTCATATAAATTATGAGCATTACATTTTTTAACATTTTGTATTATTTTGTACTGGTCCCAAAAACATAATAGCAAGAACATACCAAGTAGTGTTGTAAGTGCTTTATCTATATTACTCTTCTTTAATCATCACAGCAACCTTAGGAGGTAGGTATTCTATCATCCTTATTTCATAAATGACTACATTGAATCATTAAAAGGTTAAATAACTTGCTCAAGGGATCACAGCCAATAATTGGTAGAGCTGAAGTTTGAATCAAAACAGTCTAGATTGAGTCTGTCTTCTTGACCACTTGTGCTTCTCAACAGCATTTTCTCTTTCTTTCAATCTTATAAGAGAAATTTACTCCAGGAGTATTTATTAGTGTCCAGGGCTAAAAACTCAGTTGATAGTACTTTAGTACTTAGATTCCTTGATGTTTTAAAAAAACTTGCTCTTCTGCTTTTAACAAGAAATCTTTTTGTTATCTGTATCATTTCATTAGTCAACTAAAAGTGAAATAGACTATAATTGCAAAAATCATGACTGCATTTAGAGGTGGCACTAAAATTCATAAATTATCCACATCTCCATCTACTCCAATTTCCATGTCACTTATACAAGAAATTATGAATCACAGCATCATTTGATGACTGACTTTTAACTTCCTTTGCACTGCCATTAAGAAACGGGAATATTTAAATGTGCAGTTAGTTGTGCCTGCCTTTCACATATTGGACTTTAGAACTCATTGCCAATAGCTTCAGGCATTAAATAATGTATTTTACAGCAAGATCATATTAGTGGGGTCTTTCCTATGCCAACACTTGGTTCAAAAAAATTCTTAAACCCAAATCTGCATCTCTACATTGGAAATAATTCTCTGAGTATTTAATGATGAAATTAGTTGTAATAGGTAAAATAAGAATATAGGTGAAGAGCTAAGTAGATAAGTAAATGTTAGGTCTATCATCAACTCATATTTTTAAAATGCTTAACAGTAAGACTACTTTCACTCTTATAATCAATGTCTATATCTCTATGTCAATGTCTGTCATTTTTAAGAATTTTGTCACAACTTTCATATGTCTATATTGAATATCCTGAGAATACATTAATAAGGTACTACTGAACTTAGTTTTCTGAAGAGGCTGGTAAAATCAATAATGGATATTACTGATATTAAGACATTTTGGTCACTATCACAATATATTTGTATGTATATATAGTACAGGTTAAATATTATTTTAGTAAAATAAACTCTGACTGCAGATATTTCTTCACACGTTTAAAAAGAACTTTGTCTTATACCTTAATACCCCATTCCTATATATTTTGATGCAACCACGAAAGTACTTACCAAAGCCTTTACCTTGGACTAAAAACCCCACATCTATTTTCCTAAGTACCTCATTGGTCTATAAATTCCTAGAATTTATAAACAGGGACTATGTTTAATCCAATGCATACCAAAATATTTAACCCGTAGTATGTGCTCAAAATATTTCTTAAATAAATGAATACATGGTTAAAAGAAAACAGTTTGGTTAGCATATAGATAAAAATTGAAAAGAAGAAGAAATTATATTTTTTGGAAAGGATTGTCAGGATAAGAATATAAAAATGGACATGCATAGAGCCCTAAGGAAGCCCAGAATTAAGTAAAAGTGTAACTGACAAAAACAGATAAAAGATGTTTAAAGAGAGAAGAGAAAAAGGAGAGAATAGTCATAAAAAACGGGAAAAATAACACTCTAGAAGTTGTAACTTAAAATGTCAAATGTTATGGAAAAGGTAAGCAGTTTGAAGACTGAAATTAACTATGATAAATCATTCTTATATGTAGAATTTTATACATAGTATAGTAGTGTTAATTCAAGCAATAGCAACAATTTAAGAACAAATAATTTGAATTAACTGTACTCCACATATGGTAAATAAACAAGGTTGGTCTGCATTCTAAACTATAGAAGTAATGTGAAACTGAAGCTAAGTGTGTTTATTAAAAACAAAATACTTAATTTTCTTCCAGTATTTTAAGAGAATGTTGGAATGGGAGACACAAATTGACAATGTTTATTACTGAATCTATAATTTCAATCAGAATTTATAAGCCTTAAAGCATATAAAGAGAAATAAAATTAATAAATGCAGGAACTTTAATTAGAATAAAAAGTAAAATGTTCTTTTAGTATTTATCTCAGATATAGTCATTATTTTTACAGTGCAAATAAATTCAAATTTCATACTTTTAAGCTGATTAAATAGAGCCTCCTCATTCAATTTCAGGAAACTACCCAATTTACGGAAAATTTGGGTATTAAAAATTTACTGTACATGACAACTATACTCATTTTCAGAATGCAGTCTACAACCTCTGTGTCGTTAGATTTCCTATAATAAGCTCTGAAAAGGTTAATGAATACCTTAGCCAAGAAGCTCAGGTTTTATAATTGGGTGTAATAAGTAGATATGGTGATGGAGTTCTTCATTAATGTAATTGTAATGCAGATCCATAATGTGTTATAAAAACACTATAGTGAGAACTCTAAAGAGAAATAAGATCCCAAACATTTGTAGTTTGTCAATATGGTCTAGAAATACATTATATGTTTCTATTTGTCTATTATCTGCAAAATATACCTTAGAAACAATTATTTCTTATTTTAAACTATAAAAAAATGTTAGAATGGCTTTGTGACATGAATTCCTATCTCTCTATTCCAGTCACCTGATAATAGAGAGATAGAAATAGAGATAGAGATGAGATACAAATGAAAGAGAAAGAGAGAGAGAGAGGGACAAAGAAGGAGGTTGAGGAGGAAGGGGAAGGGAACGAAGGGCAGGGGAGGGTAAAAGAGAAAAGAGAAAATCCAAAATTAAGACAAAGAATCAAATGAGGCATTTGATCTTTTGGCTACCTTGTGCTTCCTCTCTGCTCATCATGAAAATAGCATACTTCAAGTATCAATCCAAAGTATACTTCCTCCCAAACATCTATAATGAATGCCAACCTGCACAATCATCACTTGCTTCCTGATCCTTACCTTGTACTTCATTCAAAAAAGCTATTATCCATACATTTATCTATAGCATAGTGGTTAAGAGCACAAACTCTGGAGACAAATCTGCCTACATTCAAATCTCAGTTCTGTTAACTATTAGTTGTGTGCTCTTGGGAAAATAATTTAAAACACCTAAAGCAGTGTATTTCCTGCACTATACCCATATTAACAGTGATATCCAAAGTGCTTTCCAGCTTGGCTCAGCTCTTCATCCAAGCCTCATCTATTACTCCTCCCTAATGTGAAATGCTCTACCCATAGAGTATATTCTTAAACATCATACATTTGAATGCCTGTGTCTTGGTTTATTTTGTTCCCTTTGCTTGTAAAACTTCATACTATGAGAAAATACTACATTTTATGGCTCAAGTGCCACTTTTCTTTGAAGCCCTCCCTAAATGCGGTGAAGACTTCCTCATCTATGATTCTGTAGCATATACAATCCTTCCCTCTAAATTAAGACCTACTTTCAAAGTTTATCTGTTAGGTTTAGGAGGAAAGAAGAGTGGAGAAAGGTAGTTTTCAATGCCATTTATGTTCTGGAGTAATCTAATTTTTTAATAATATAAGATTTTCTTGGTTAAAAAAGTGAAATATCAGGATTGTTCTATCGTTTTTCACAAATTAAATGATGATTGTATAAGAAATAAACCCAACTACTAAAAATATTCTGTACCATTTCTATGTATTCTTATCCTTCTTTTTAACTCACTAAGCCAAAACCCTTTCCAGAAGTTCTGCCTTCTCAGCAGTGCTTTTCTCAGTCTCCTTGTTTGTAAATACAATAAGAATTTTAGGCAATTTAAGATGCTCCTACTCAGTCTTTTATAGATTTAAGAAAAAAATTACAGTCTAGACAGTATTACAAAGATGTGTGTAACTCTCACTTAACAAAATATCAAACAGGCATTGAGAAAAGTCACCTATGAGTATTTCAAAAAATCTTGTGTAAAAAGCATGTCAACTCCAACTAGCCATACAAGCCAACTCCATACGAGCCAACTCCAACTAGCCAAGATAAAAAATGTCTAAGTTAACTCTTTTCATAGATTCCTTAGGCCAGGAATTTAAAACCCATACAAGCCCAAATAATTTAGCATTGCTTTTCTGTGTTATTTTCTATTTTCAGAAATTCTTAAATACTTTATAACATATAATGAAAATAAGGGGAAACTGGGAGAAAGCCATGGTAGGGAATGAGTACCCTATAAAGGAGATGTATAGAGACAGAAAAAAGGGAAGAAAATAGAAGAGAAAAGGAAGGAACAGTAGCAACTGCCACTTTTCTTGGCCCTTAAGAATTTTTGATTCTGTGTAATTTGATGTCTCATATTAGAAATGTTTGATAGGCATTGAGGTGTTCCCTCCTCCCCAAAAAGGTAGTTAAAGCATACTTTTAGGAGTCATTAGCTACCTTTCCTCTTTCTTCTCCCTCTGGGATCCCTTTAATGTGAATGTAATTGAGCTTGTTGATGTCACTGAATATATATATATAATTTCTGTTCAGCCTGGTTGCTTTCCATAACTCTGTCTTCCAGCTCTCTGATCCATTCTTCTGCTTTCTCTAATCTACTATTTATTCCCTCTAGTGTGTTTTTAATTTCAGTTATTGAGTTCTTCATCTCTGATTGGTTCTTTTTTATGCTCTCTATCTCTTTCTTGAAGGTCTTACTGAGATCATCCACTAAGTAGCTTTATGACCATTATTTTGAATTTTCTATCAGGCATATTGCTTATCTCCATTTCATTTAGCTCTTTCACTATGAATTTCATCCTGTTGTCCCATTTGGACATAACCCTCTGTGTCCTCATTTTATCTAACTCTCTGTAATTGTTTCTGTGTATTAGGAAAGGCAGCTACATGTCCTATCTTGAAAAACTGGCCTTATGAAAAAGAGTAGTGCCCCTGTAGTGCAGTGGCCCTTCTTCAAACCAGAACAAGGAACTCCAGGGGCGTCTCCTGTATGCCCTAGAGTTGTACATGCCCTAGGGTTATGGTTCAGCTATGTTTGCCTTTAGTCCAGTCACCTGCAATAGCTGTCTTTGCCTATTATTGGCAGAATTTGTCCCTATGCTATTAAGGGCTAGTCTAGGCCTACCTTGGGTTTGTAGTGGGGTCAGACTAGATGCCTGCTCTCAGACCATCTGCTGCAGCTGAGGTTGGACCATATTGCAGGGTGCTCTCCCTGCATTGTCCCCTGAGAAGCTTTTGTTGGTGGGAGGGTCCTGTAGACAGACCAGATGTCTGCCTCCAGTCTATCTGTTGGGATTGCAGTGACCCCTGAACTACAGAGCTTTCTACTTGTGCTGCTTGCAGAATGAGATGCATTGAGCACCACTTTGGAGGGACTTCTGCTGAGTGGAACAGGTTGGATGGGGTGGGTCTGCAGAATGCAACACAGGACACACTGTGTTAGTAAACTATGCAGAGAATATTCTCACTCTTTCCCAAAGGCATCTAGGTGTCTAGGCTGGAGGGTTGGGGGAATGGTTCCTGCCAGCTCTTTTGTTCTTAGAGAAGTGTCCTAAAGATCTCTGCCCTTCCAGCGCACCTTCTGAAATGAGAAAATAAATCTTCCCATATACCCTAGGGGCTTTTCAAATTGCTGCTTCTATGCTGTATCTTGGTGGGGTAATTATGCTGTCTCTTTAAGAATAAAAACTCAGTTTTCTATCACCCTCTAGCCCTCCCAAAGCTGGGCCCACTGATTTTCAAAGTACCTGGAGTTAATAAAGAACAAACTGATGGTTAACAGGTAGGTGGGGAGGCAGGGGATGGGTTAAATAGGTGATGGGGATTAAGGAGGGCACTTGTGATGAGCACTGGCTGTTATACGTAAGTGTTGAATCATTAAATTCTATACCTAAAACTTATATTACACTGTATGTAAACTAACTGAAATTTAAATAAAAACTTGGTGAAAAAAATTAAAGTACCTTGAGTTAAACCCAACTGGCTTTCAAAGCTGAATGTTATGGGGACTCATCTTCCCAATGCAAGTCCCCTGTGTCTGGGGTGCTTGGTGTGGGGTTTGTTCTTTTTCCTTCTCTGTGCTTGTGGTGTCCCTCCTGTTTGTGGTTAGTCTCTCCAAGAGTTTCCTGATCAGGTATCCACCTCTCCTACCATATTTGATGTAGCCTCTTCTCTACAATGAACTGTGGAGAGTCTGTTCTGCCAGTCTTTGGGTTGTTTTCTAAGATGTACTGATGTGACTGTAATCTATGTGTATATGTGGGATAAAATTAGCTTAGGATCCTCCTACTCCACCATCTTCCCAGGCTACTTTTGGAGATTTCTAATATGTAAAACATAGTTGTTCTTTTATGTTTTACTTTTTAAAAAAATTTGTATTATGTTATGTTAATTGCCATACAGTATATCCTTGGTTTTTGATGTAGTGTTCCATAATTCACTGTTTGCATATAACACCCTGTGCTCCCTGCAATATGTGTCCTCCTTAATACCTGTCACCGGCCTTTCCAATCCCCCACACCCCTCCCCCCGAAGCCCTCAGTTTGTTTCCCAGAGTCCATAGTCTCTCATGGTTCATTCTCCCTTCTGTTTACCCCCCCTTCATTCTTTTTTTTTCGCTTTTGTTTTTGTTTGCTGCTTATGTTATTTTCTTTTCTTTATTTTTTTCATTGAAGTATAGTCGATATACAATGTTATACTAACTTCATGTGTACAACAGTAATTTGACAATTCTGTACATTACACAGTGCTCATAAGAAGTGTAGTTACCAAATGTCACTATCAAGTTATTCTGATATATTGAGATCATGATTTACTTTCCAGTAAGAGTGAGGCTGACTTATTTTTAAAGATTTATTTATTTATTTATTTATTTATTTATTTGAGAGGGAGAGAAAGAGAGAGAGAGGGCACGAGTGGGGGGAGGGGCAGAGGGCAAGGAAGAGAGAGAATCTCAAGCAGACTCCCTGCTGAGTGCAGAGCCCAGCAACATGGGGCTTGATCCCATGACCATGAGACCATTACCTGGGCCGAAATCAAGAGTCGGATGCATAACCAACTGAGAGGCTAACTTTCTAATGCAAGAGTCCCAGGCTTCAAATGTATCTCCTAAAACACACATTCTGTTCTCTTATATAAACTAACAGCTATTTCAACACCCTGAATGTACATATTTTTAAACTACGTAGCTCACAGTATGCATCCTTTGTCCAATGTCGCTAAAACCTTTGACTTCCTGCCAGAGAGTACTGCTGGATACTATTTTACAGTCTTGCCTGTTGAAAGAAACACAATGTAGCAATAATGGAAAATGAAATTAAAATATGTTGGGGAAAGTAGCAGGAAAAGAACATGATTCTAAACAGATTACAGTAGTCATTATAATTATTATTAAGGTTCTGCTAGTATTTTCTTCAAGTAGGATTACTATGTTCCCAAAAGGGGGTGGATTATTAGTGTGCTGAAAAAATATAGTTATCTAAAATCGTAGAGTATGAGATATTTTAAAAGATTACAAGCATAATTATGCACTTTTGAAAAATAGATGTCTCCTGTAAAGTCTCAACATGTTTGAGGGTAATATGTAGTTTTAAACGTTCATGGTAATGTCATCTAAAATGATACGTGGGGCTTATTATTTAACTACATTATAATAATTTAGGAGAAAAGTAAATAAATCATTTTAAATAGTTTCCCCTACCTTGAAAATAATTTAAGTTGACTTGGTTTGTATATCAATCAGAGTTAGCATTATATAGATATCAATGAATTAAATAGGAGTTATGACACTATTTATACAAATCAGGAATGAAGGATATTTCTCAATTCTTCCTTAGAAAGAGTCCTTTAAGCTTAATTATGAAAGTTTGAGGTATAACTGCAGTAATACATCTTATTTTTAGCAATCATACTAGAAATTATGCATCCAATTATCTGAACTGCCATTTGATGTAGTCAACTTGGAAAATTATATGCTGATTATTATTACCAATTTAATTACCATATGATAGTTATAAAGGACTGCCCAAATTTGTCAGCAAATTCAGATGAAAATGTCATGGTGGGGAAATGGGATAGGCTGGTGAAGGAGGGCACGTATTGCAGGGTGCACTGGGTGTTATACGCAACTAATGAATCATGGAACTTTACATCAAAAATCAGGGATGTACTGTAAGGTGACTAACATAATATAATAAAAAATATTATTATAAAAAAAAAAGAAAATGTTATGGCTTTCTCCAAAGAACTCAATGTAATGACCTAAGAACTGCTATATGATGGGACTACATTTCTACCAAAACCATTAGGGGAATCAGATTAAATCTGAATTGGTTAAATTTAGGTAATCTGAGAGTGCTGCTTCCGTGTTTATTTAGATGTTAGATGTTAGAATGTTTATTTAGAGGGTAGTTTCTCTGTCTAGTATAATTTCAAATTTAATGCCAGTTCTACCTTGAGAAGCAGGTAAGATGGTATTATGCAAGCTTTTCTTTGGAATAATGGGTACTCCTCTATTTTATTACCATATCCAGCAAGTTCTTTCCATTCTCTAGCTATAAGAATAAAGTTAGCTAGACCTCAAATCCAGGACATATTGACAACCTCATATATGCCCATGATTGAATGACCAAGTAAACTTCAAATGAGTCCTGGTCCTAATGTTAGGGGATATTTCAAGGGCAGTCTGGAATTCAGCAATATCATAGCACAAAGTCTTTGAAATCTGGACCATCATAGACTTGTGAGGCTATTTAACCTCCCAAATTCTATTCTTTATCATTTGGTTGAAATAATACCAGAAAAGCAAGATACCAAATGCATTGAATGACATCAAATACAGCTTTAAATTAAAGACTCTTTTCCAACATATTTGTTGGAAAACTCATTTGTTTTAATGAGTCTAGGGACAAAGATCAAAAAAAGGTATCTGGGAATTCCATCATATTAATTTCCAAGTCTAATTTCTTCATTTGCCATGAAAAGTTGTAGAGTCAAAGAAATATGGTGAAATGTATCTTAAATCTAATTCTATTTATTGAATTAGATCTCACTGGCATAAGTGAAACAAGAGCCTCGAGTAGTGGCAGTCCATTATAATTTAGCAAGATGTCTACTAAGGTACCAAAAGAATATCATGTTACCTATTAGTGTTACTAGTAATATGAAAAAAGGGATATAATCCATGTAAATAATGTGAATAATGGTGTCACCATGTATGAATATGAGTATAAATAAAGATTTCAGGTGAAAATTTTGTTTCATATGCATAGCAATACTTTTTTAGGCATAAATGGAACTTCCATAGATTTTATCTTTGTGTCTAATCATGTTTACAACTGGGCAAATTATTATGAACTGTTTAGTT
This sequence comes from Ailuropoda melanoleuca, assembly GCF_002007445.2. Taxonomy (NCBI): domain Eukaryota; kingdom Metazoa; phylum Chordata; class Mammalia; order Carnivora; family Ursidae; genus Ailuropoda; species Ailuropoda melanoleuca. The sequence continues at coordinate 89,062,213 of NC_048238.1, read as the reverse complement.
CATTTTGAAATATCCTATTGGGTGTCAACCACTTGTTACATGTAATTTGAAACACTGAATTCAGTGATTTAAGCCCTGTGATAATATGTGGATAGGAAAGCTGAAAATACAGAAATGTCAGTTAAATGTAATTCATGATCCTAATTGAAAGCACCTATGATTATATAGTATGGAGGAGTCAGATCAATTATCTAGAAAACAACTTCAAGTGAATTAACATCAGACTTTACAGATCAAGAGATCTTGAATATGATTTTCTGATCAGTTATGATAGCTTGGGAATGATTTCCCCTTTGAGACATGATAATGTATGTCCCATCTTTAGGGTACCCATAAAGGGCACATTTTATACACACACACACACACACACACACACACACACACACACATTTTACTCAAGGGAAGATTTTGGAGACAGTGGTGTGTAGTTTGAGATATGATCTTTTATGAAAGCTCATATTCAGAACCATATTCCTACAATGATGCTTATGTTCAACTTTCTTACAGTATTAGAAGGACAATTCTTCTAATAGGTGTTCAACTGATTTCTAATAAGTTACATATCATTCAGTCGGCTAGGTCAATAGTTCATTGTGTTGACAGAAATATGTATTTACAGTTTTCTTTTAGAAACTAAGTGATCTTGTATGCACTTAGTCACGGTAAAACAAATTAGTATTTATGAATTTGAAGCCTATGCTAGTATGATACAACTTAAAAATTAAAGGCAAGAAAGAGAAGTAATCCAAGCCATGTGTCTAAATGAACTATATCTTTACAACAGTCACAACAATAAAAGTAAATATAGATGCATAGTTGAAAAAAATGTTGCAGATAATGTACATAAAGCAAAAATTGATGAGAATATAATATCCATTTGAAATCAAAGTGTTCAGTAGTCTAAATAGAATGATTAATAATAAATATCCATAAGTAGACTCAGATGAAGATTAACATAAGTATTTGGGAATGTATTGCCCTATAATTTACATTTCTTTAAAGGAAAAAATAAGATTCTGAGAGGACAAATGGTGAAGTTCTTCTAGAGTGATATATCATGATAGAATGGTAATTATAAACTGTATGCCACATTATGTAAAAAAATTTATTTGACAATCCCATATAGATGCACAGTCACTATTATAGACCTTTGAAACATCAAAATCAGAAATGAAAAACATTTTTCATTAAAGCAATCCCTATAGATGGGTTGAAAATTCTTCCTCAGTTCTAAATGCCAGTTACCACAGTTCCTTGTCATTCTCGTTTTATCCTCTTCTAAATAGTGTCCAAAGAGTGGTTTAATCACAATTATTTTGACTACTTACATTGCAATTATGTTTGCAATATTGACAAATTATGCTACTTTGTTATAAGTACTTTAAATAATTACAGTACTTGTCAGATGTCTCTAAATCAGATTATTTTGTGCAAAAGAAAACAGTGTATCCATACTCAAATCATATTATATTCTGTCCTTGATGTGACATCACATCACTTTGGTTGACAGATGATAACATTACAGATAAAGAAGCCTATTTTATCAAAGAATTATGCCTGTCATGGTATAGGAGATTTAGTGTCACTCACTTGCAGCTAGTAACATTCTTTTTGCAAGTTTGGGGAGTTAGGGATAAGGGTAGATGACAGGGTATCACAAACAGTTTGCATCCCTCAGTGCTTTAATACAAATGGACACATGAGTTTTTCCCATTTTAAAATTTTCTATTTGAGTTTTTACATTTCCACTTGAAAGATGAGGTGCATGTCTGTGATAGAAATGTTTCCACCCATCCCTTTCTGGTTGTTAAGCTACCTTCCAAGTTGGAGAAAACACTTGTCACTTCTTGTCAATGACATGATAACAAGGAGAACTACTTTTTTAAACCCAAGATTCTATTTCCCAATAAGAGAGCATATATAATACTACAATATATAACAAATATAAAAATTCTCAATATTTATAATATGAATGAAATTCTGACTGTTATGTTAATTTAAAAAATCATCAGAAAATATGAAGATTGTAGATGCTGTAGGTCTCCTCAAATGGTTTCTCCATGCTAGCTGTAAGTTACTAATAGGTACCTAAAATTTAATATATTCAAAATCTAAATCCTTATCTTCTCCCTTCTAAAAAGATTCTATCTACAGTATTTTCTCATTCTGGCAACTCTCTCACTCCCAACATCTTGTCTATCAACATGTTCTTTTTGTTCTGCTTTCTATATAAATCTGGAATGTAAGAGCTTTTCACAACTTGCATTACTAGCACCATGAGCCAAGAAACTATTACTCTTGATTGGTTTAGACCCTACAAATTGCTCTATCTGCTCCACCTCTACTCCACACACTCCACACTGCTCTGTCCATTCCTTCTCTGCTCACATACACAGTCTAGTATTCACAGAGCAACAAAGCTTGACATTCAATACCTCTCGACCTCACTTAGAGTGTAAACAAATATACTTACAATGACCTAAACACTAAACAATATTTCCCTCCCCCTTACTTTTCTGATTTCATTTCCTACTGTTTTTCCCTTACTACATCTTCTCTAGCCACTGCCTTCCTTGATGTTTTTTTAATAAAAGTCTCACTCTCAACTTTAGGCCTTTACATTTTCTATTCTTTCTATAATGCCAAGACAAAATTGACACACAATTTCTTTTTCACCATGCTTAATTAAAGGATAAATTAATCATGTCAATTGGTTTTTGAAGACTGGCATGCCTAAATTGCCAATATTATATTATAGAAACAATAAGGAAGGATCTTAAGTTGCCAGAGAATAGCTCACAGATTGGTAAGATGTGATTCTACAGGTTTACAGTTCTTGCAAAAACATGCCTATGATATCCAAGACATAATACATATGTATTAGCATATAGTAGTATATAAGAGACCATTAAAAATACATAAACTTTTGGTGCATTGGATATCTTTGTGTGGTATACCTATAAGATTTAGAAAATGATGGTAGAGAAGTGTTTTCAACTCAGTCATTTAATTCGAAAACTTAACAGAAAAAGTAGAGACGTGTGGACATACATTTATGTGGGAAGGTGAGAATGTCTATTAGAAATAAGTAACCTTTGAGTTTGATAACTTTCATAATTTCTAGAGAGAAATAAAGCATACTATACACAGAGAAAATGAGAAATTTGGTCCTCTTATTTTCCTAAATTTTCCAAGTCCCAATATTCATTTAGACAATGCTACATTTTTTAGCCATTCATATGTCTTCTTTGGGGAAGTGTCTGTTCATGTTCTCTGTCCATTTTTTGACACATGAAAAAATGTTCAACATCACTAGCCATCAGGGAAATTCAAATCAAAACTACATTGGGATATACTACCTTACACCAGTTAGAAAAATTGACAAGGCAGGAAACAATAAATGTTGGAGAGGATGTGGGGAAAAGGGAACACTCTTACATTGCTGGTGGGAATGCAAGTTGGTACAGCCACTCTGGAAAACAGTATGGACGTTCCTCAAGGTGTTAAAAATAGAGCTATCTTATGACCCAGGTATTGCACTACTGGGCATTTACCCCAAAGATACAGATGTAGTGAAAAGAAGGAGAACATCACCCCAATTTTGTAGCAGCAATGTCCACAATAGCTAAACTGTGGAATGAGATGTCCTTCAGCAGATGAATGGATAAAGAAGAGGTGGTCCATATATACAATGGAATATTACTCATCAAAGCCTTATTAAGTTTTTTCTCTTTTCAACAAAGCCCTTTTCCAAATTTTAACATTATGACAGGCTCAAATATTAACACAAGTTGGTGGGGAAATTTTTAAAGCTTTATTTAAGAAGGGTAATATTTCACATTCTGATGCATTATTCATTTTCAAAATACCTTACCACACAGGTCCCTTAGATAATAATCTCCCCAGTCCTCCCTCACTTATTCATTTTCAATAGAATTCTGTGAGATTTTTAAAGTATTTTAAGAACTTATCCACAGCACACCTGTACCTGAATGAAGTCTGCCTATAAAATTGTTATTGTTTTTATAAGTTACTAAAGGCTTTCCTACTAAATACTTTTCGTGTATGTGTTATTGTCAGTTTTTCCCTTGTTGTGACTTTTACAGATGATAGATAATCCTCTTTCTACTTTGTAAATATCTAAACTATACAATATATTTTTGCCAAGACATACAGAATGTTAATATCAGTAATCTGGGAGTTGTGACCAACTCTTCTGATAACTATTTTATCTTCTAGTAGAGTATCAAAGCCAAAGAATAATCAATTCATGTCCAAAATTTTGATTAAGTGTATAGGTGTATACATGTTTAAATAGGTTGGCATTTCACAGCCATCAATCAAAGCCAAATATGTCAGGGAGAAATTTCCAGTGTAGATGTAATCCAATGACCACACTTTTCTACATGTAAATTATTTCTTTCTCTGGACATGAAGGATAGTTATTTTTATTTTATAGAACTAACATGTTTTTCTACTATATTTATGCATATTGCCAAGCCAAGGTAGTTTGAAAAAACACCAATTAAAAACATTCATCAGTTCCTGTGGAAATCAATAGCTTCTTGTTACATCCAGGGCTTTGCTTGCTTTTAAAATGTTAAATCCATCTCTTGGATTATGAATTACCTTTGATTTTGGAAAAAAGAGTATAGATACTCTCTTAACTTAATATGAAATTATCATTCACTTCTGCCCTTTTACTAAATGTCCTATATAATATCAATACACACAAATGATTGAATCACATAATGTATCTTACAAAACATGGATAACCATGCTACATAATATACTGATGAAATATAGTGATATTAAGACTGTTAACAATGCTTATCTACTCACTCTCTCCCAACCAAGGACCCAGATTAGCACTCCTTTATATTTTTATATTCCTAGTTTGTAGGCCATTCATTGAACCTTATTATTTTACTTACTTTTGACATTAGACATCTTTTAGAGAATACTATCCCAGTGGCTTCTCAGAGGACGATAGAAATTCAAAAATGAAATAAAATTAGAACTTCACAAAAACGTTCTATTAACATCATAATCTGGGAAGAACAGATTAAATTCATTATCAAATTTATCATTTTGTGGAAGTACTTCATGATTTTAAAATACCAAATATTTTCCATATTCCCTTACATTTTCATATTTCACGCAAAACTACCTACTATATAGATTTAATTATTGAGATTATAAATCCATGTTCTAAATAACTCATTGTTGACATGTATTTTAAATTATTCAATTTCTTAAAAACTAAACTGAAACCTCAGCTAGTAGCTTTACTGCATGAATTAAGTATCTTGTGGGATAAAAGACATTCTTTTTGTTTATAACACTTTTCCCCCCCTATTATCACAAAGGCAATGTGAAAAATGGCATTCGAGGTAAAAGAAATAGCATATCTTGGCACTGTGGCTTAAGTAGATTTCCTATTCATTAAACTGATAAATGAAGCCAGTACAATGTGTTATAAAGAATGTTATTTCAACTGCTACTGTACTACTTTGTGATACTCTCCACAGGAATAGTCTATCACTGATACTCACCATCAAATCCAGTTTCCACCTGTGCAGTTGTACCCTTTCCATTCATTTAAATGTGGATTATTTTCATTGTTCTTTTGCTTTAGTATGTTAAAAAATGCCATGGAAATAGTTCTCAGAGTTCTATTTCCTTATGCAGCCAGAGTTTAAAATAAACAAACCAGAGAATATTATAGGATTAATATGAGGTAAACTTAAAACACACAAAATGAACCCATAGCTCCAATTTCAGTTTCATTTTACAAAAATATTGTATACATTGATGATATATCCTTCTGCTATCTGTGATTTATTTCTTGATCCTAAACTACCACTTGATCACAGTTATTACTCTATATTCCTAATATATATTTGTTCTTACATAGCTACTTAAGCAATTCCTAAAGTGGTTAATCCAAATAATGTTCATTTTGTTAAATCCTTTATCCTCCATCTAGCCCTCACTCTCAGCCTTCTTCACAGGGAAAAGTGAAGCTGTCATGAATAGATTCCTTCAGTTACTATATGTACATCTTACAGTTGCTTATAAGAGCATCAATTCCTTTCTCATTTTGTTTTCTTTGAGAGTTTTCACTTATTCTATCCAAGGTGACACTTCAACATGTACAGCAGATTCCCTCACCCTCAGTCTCTTCCAGGGCCTAGTTCTATTAGTAATGTCCACTTTCTTCTGTATATTCAAATTATTTTCAGCTACTCCCTGGTTTCCAAGCCTTTCCCCTTCTGCTGACAGTCTATATTCTTCAGAATCATTACACTTGCCAGAATCAATAATGTGATTCCAAGGAATTAAACCTAGACCAGCAGTAAAGGCATAACATGGCCTGGTATCTAAACTAGTAGCTGAGGAAATAAGGGGTTTTGTTGGGTAACCAGGTGAATGAGTTATTCAGTCAGCATGAAGAAGGAGCTAGGAAACTGCAGACAAAAAAAAAAAAAAGCAAGAGATGATGCCAGGCTATATAGGCAATAACGATACCCTAAGAATATGTTTGAGTAGAGTATTAGTGCCAGACAGAAAGAAAATCAAATGTTAAAGGAGCCAGAATGAGCTAAAGAGCCAGGCAGCCATAAGACAAAGACCAAGATTGAACGGAACAAAAATTGTAGTATAAAACCTAGCTTAAATGAGAATAAAAGGGACTTGAGGTGGTTAAGCAGTAACAAAACGGTTTGGCAAATAAAAATTAATTATCTGAGATGAGGGTCTCCTTTTGTGACAGCTGAGGGCTGGAAATTTGTCTAAAAGTGCTCTTAAAATATTCTCACTCTATGGATCTGGAATTGGAAATGGAAACTAAGAACTTTATCTAATCTTCGTTCCTTAATCAAAATTGCCATTTCTTCTGTGTCTTTGATGTTATAGAGGAACTCAAATTAATTCACTTCAGGGTAGAATCATTGATATACTGAAAGGTGATACTTTGAAAGAAGGTTAACTATACAAAATTACACCTCACAGATCTACTAAACATATAAAAAATGAGTCCTGGGTGGAATTATCATATATCACTGTGGTAGTTTGTATTATTTATTCAAAATAATCTCTGCCCCACTCTACAAGGTCCATCACTATCTTCTCCTGGTGTTAAGATGACCATTCCTACTATGTGTTTTTAGGCTTATCCATGTGACTTGCTTAGGCTAATAGAATGTGAGTGGAAGGAACACATGCCCCATCCAAGCAGAAGTGGTGGAGGGTATTGTGTGGTTCTATCCTTGCTTTTTGCTCTGCAACAAGCCATGCATGCCTCAGGTAAAAGCTGTTCCTTCAGCCTGAGACTTTAAATGACAAAGCCATAGAGCAGAGCTAAAACTTACCTACAAAGGATGTGTAAGGTCAGTGAGAAATGAATCTCTCCTTTCATATGGCACTGGAATTTTGAGGATGTTTCTTATGACTTAATTGGACTAATACATACTGCTGCCTCCTTCAACCATTCAGCTCCTCCACACTATAAGTTACACTTCCTAGAATCAAAAGCTATCAAATATAAAAAGGGTTTCAGAGACTGGCCCAACTCCAGTCTGTGGCATGAACCCCATTTACTTCCTTCCTAGAAAGTGATGGTGCATGAAGCCTTCATTTGGATGCTTCTGGTGATGGTGACTTCACTAACTCTTGAGGCAGTAGTACCACCGCTATACAGCTCTGATTCTCCACAAACATTTTTCTAAATTGAATTGGGGTGCCTTGGTGGCTGAGTCAGTTAAGTGTCAGGTCATGATCTCAGGGTCCTGGAATCAAGCCCTGAGTGGGGCTCCATGATCAGTGGGAAGTCTGCAAGGATTCTTTCTCCCTCTCCCTTTGCCCCTCCCCCCACCTGTGTTCTCTCTCTGAAGCAAATAAATTTTTAAAAATAAGTAAATAGAATCAGAATCTAATTGCACCTCAATCTAGAATTGTACAGATTTTTTATTTAGTGAGGACACGTGTGGAAGACTCACAATTATGCCTGTTTTTGTTTGATTTGATCCATAGTTCCAGTCTGTTGTGATCTTTGAAACACAGGGCCTAATACAAAATATTATATTAGTTGTCTGTATTAGAATAGTAACAGTAGCTGCTGTGAAAATAATCTCTAAATCTCAGTGGTTTAACATAAATACAAACTTATTTCTGGCTCACACCACTGGTAAAAATGGATCAAATCATTCCTTTGGATAGTTTTTCTCGAGCAGTGACTCAGCAATCCCAATTCCTTTTATCTTGTAATATTGCCTTCTTCAACATGTGGTTCCCATAATATATGCAAAAGGGAAAGAGAAAGAGCATGAATAATGGTGGAGAAGTGGTTAGCCCCAGCATATATATCATATATGCTCACATTTCATTTGTCAGAACTCATTCAGACATACTGAAACTAGTTGCTAGAGAGACTGAAAAATATTGGTTTCCTCTTTTCTTTTTCAAAGAGTGAAAATAGGATTGATGAGCATCCAGCTAGGCTACAACAAAATATCCTTCCTTACTGGCATTTTGCTTTAATGTAGAAGATAGTGATGTGTGATACATCACTAGTGACCTTGCCCTAGTTTTAATATTGGCCTTTAATAAGAACACATTGGTAAATAACAGTTGGGGAAAACAATAGATAAACCAAAAAGCTTGAGAAGGAAGGATAGAGAATGAGATAAGACTCTAGAAGGTGACATGCATATCAGCATGGCAGGCCCCTCCACCAGAAGGCAGGCTGGAAGAAAAAGAAGCCCACATCCCTAAGGTCCCTATAAAAAAATGCATCTTGTGTGGGTCCAGGTCAATAATTTGGAATCTGTATCTCCCCAACCACACTTCATCAGAATGACAAGGAGGAGGAACCCCCAACAAAGGAAAGAAACAGAGACTGTGGCCTCTGCCACAGAACTAATGGATATGGATATAACCAAATCATCAGAATAGGAGTTCAGAGTAACAATGGTCAAGATGATTTGTAAGCTTGAAAAAAATATTAAGGAAAATATTAATGAGAAAATAGAATCTTTAAAGGCAGAAATGAGATCAAATCTGGCAGAAATGAAGAATGCTATGAATCAAATGCAGTCTAAACTGGATGCTCTGACAGCCAGGGTAAACGAGGCAGAAGAACGAATTAGTGAGTTGGAAGATAAGATGATAGAAAAGAAGGAAAAGAGGGAACATGGCTTAAAAAACTCAAATTTCAAGAAATAAGAATATGGGAGATTTCTGACTCAATGAAACGTTCCAATGTCAGAATCATCAGCACCCCCAAGGGGGTGGAGAAAGAGAGAGGTCTAGAAGAGATATTTGAACAAATTATAGCTCAGAACATCCTTACTCTGGCAAAGGAAATAAGC
>NC_048238.1:89046817-89050864 GCF_002007445.2 Ailuropoda melanoleuca | reverse complement strand
TTCCATACAAATTTAAGGACTATTTGTTCCAGTTCTTTGAAAAATGTCCTCGGTATTTTGATCGGGATAGCATTGAAAGTGTAGATTGCTCTGGGTAGTATGGACATTTTAACTATGTTAATTCTTCCAATCCATGAGCATGGAATATTTTTCCATCTTTTTATGTCTTCCTCAATATCTTTCAAAAGTGATCTATAGTTTCTAGCATATAGGTCCTTTACGTCTCTGGTTAAGTTAATTCCAAGGTAACGCATGGTTTTTGGTGTTATTGTAAATGGGATGGATTCCCTAATTTCTCTTTCTTCAGTCTCGTTATTCGTGTATAGAAATGCAACTGATTTCTGGGCATTGATTTTGTATCCTGCCACCTTACTGAATTGTTCTATAACTTCTAATAGTTTGGGAGTGGATTCCTTTGGGTTTTCCATATAGAGTATCATGTCATCTGCAAAGAGAGACAGTTTGACTTCTTCTTTGCCGATTTGGATACCTTTGATCCCTTTTTGTCTTCTGATTGCTGTTGCAAGGACTTCTAGTACTATGTTGAATAATAGTGGCGAGAGTGGGCATCCTTGTCGTGTTCCTGATCTTAAGGGAAAGGCTTCCAGCTTTTCCCCATTGAGAATAATGCTTGCAGTAGGCTTTTCATAGATGGCTTTTATGAGATTGAGAAATGTACCCTCTATTCCTACACTCTGAAGGGTTTTAATCAGGAAAGGATGCTGTATTTTGTGAAATGCTTTTTCAGCATCAATTNAGAGGATCATGTGGTTCCTGAGTCTTTTCTTGTTGATATGATGTATCACATTGATTGATTTGCGAGTGTTGAACCATGCTTGCATCCCAGGTATAAATACCACTTGGTCATAATCAGAATAAAGAGACTTATAGATAATAATATGTTAGTAGTAGGGAACCTCAACACTCGACTCACAGCAATAGACAGATCATCTAAGCAGAAAATCAACAAAGAAATAAGAGCCTTGAATGATATACTGGACCAGATGGACCTCACAGATATATACAGAACACTACAACTAGAACAACAGAAAACACATTCTTTTTGAATGCTCATGGAACTTTCTTCAGAGTAGACCATATATGGGGTCAGAAAACAGGTCTCAACTGATACCAAATGACTGATATAATTCCCTGCATATTCTCAGACCACAGTGTCTTGAAACTGTCCATCAATCACAAGGAAAAATTTGGAAGAAACTCAAACGCTTGGGAACTAAGAACTATCCTGCTCAAGAATGATTGGGTAAACCAGGAAATTAAAGAACTTAAGCAATTTATGGTAAACAAGGAGAATAAAGACACATCAGTCCAAAAGCTGTGGGACACTGCAAAGGCAGTCCTAAGAGGAATATACATAGCCATCCAAGCCTCACTCAAGAGAATAGAACAATCTAAAATGCAGTCCTTATATTCTCACCTTAAGAAGCTGGAGTTCGAAAAGAAGAACAGGTCTAACCCATGCACAAGAAGGCAGGTGATCAAGATTAGAGCAGAGATCAACGAATTAGAAACCAGGAGCACAGCCGAGCAGATCAACAAAACTAGAAGCTGGTTCTTTGAAAGAAGAAATAAGATTGATAAGCCACTGGCAAGACTTATTCAAGAGAATAGAAAAAAGACCCAAATTAATAAAATTATGAATGAAAGGGGAGAGATCACTAGCAACACCAAGGAAATAGAAACCATCATTAGAAACTATTATCAACAACAATATGCCAAAAAATTAAGCAACCTGGAAGAAATGGATGCCTTCCTGGAAACCTATAAACTACCAAGACTGAAACAGGAAGAAATTGATTATCTAAACAGACCGATTAATAATGAAGAGATTGAAGCAGTGATCAAAAAACTTCCAAAAAACAAGAGTCCAGGGCCTGACGGATTCCCCAGGGAATTCTACCAAACATTCAAAGAAGAAATAATACCTATTCTTCTGAGGCTGTTTCAAAAAATAGAACCAGAAGGAAAACTACCAAACTCATTCTATGAGGCCAGTATTAACTTGATCCCCAAACCAGGCAAAGACCCCATCAAAAAGGAGAATTACAGATGATATCCCTGATGAATATGGATGCCAAAATTCTCACAAGATCCTAGCTAATAGGATCCAACAGTACATTAAAAGATTTATCCATCATGACCAGGTGGGATTCATGCCTGGGATGCAAGGGTGGTTTAACATTCACAAATCAATCAGTGTGATAGATCACATTAATAAGAGAAGAGACAAGAACCATATGATCCTATTACTTGATGCAGAAAAAACATTTGACAAAATACAGCATCCTTTCCTGATTAAAACCCTTCAGAGTGTAGGGATTGAGGGTACATTCCTCAATCTCATAAAAACCATCTATGAAAAGTCTACAGTGAATATCATTCTCAATGTGGAAAAGATGAGAGTCTTTCCCTTAAGATCAGGAACATGACAATGATGCCCACTCTCGCTGTTATTTTTCAACATAGTACTAGAAGTCCTAGCAACAGCAATCAGACAACAAAAAAGAATAAAAGGTATTCAAATTGGCAAAGAAGAAGTCAAACTCTCTCCCTTGCAGATGACATGATACTTTATATGGAACACCCGAAAGACTACATTCCCAAATTACTAGAACTCATAAAACAATTCAGTAATATGGCAGGATACAAAATCAATGCTCAGAAATCAGTTGCATTTCTATACACGAACAATGAGACTGAAGAAAGAGAAATTAGGGGATCGTTTCCATTTACAATAGCACCAACAACCATAAGAAATCTCGGAATAAACTTAACCAGAGAGGTAAAGGATCTGTACTCTAGAAACTAAAGAACACTGATGAAAGACATTGAAGAAGACACAAAAAGATGGAAAAATATCCCATGCTCATGGATTGGAAGAATAAACATAGTTAAAATGTCTATGCTACCCAGAGCAATCTACACCTTCAATGCCATCCTGATCAAAATACCAATGACATTTTTTCAAAGTACTAGAACAAACAATCCTAAAATTTGTGTGGAACCAGGAAAGACCCCGAATCACCAAGGAAATGTTGAAAAAGAAAAACAAAGCTGGGGGCATCACAATGCATGGGTCATCATGTTGTATGATTTCAAGCTATACTACAAAGCTGTGATCACCAAGACAGCATGGTACTGGAACAAAAACAGACACATAGACCAATGGAACAGAATAGAGACTCCAGGAATGGACCATCATCTCTATGGTCAACTAGTCTTTGACAAACTAGGAAAAAACATCCAGTGGAAAAAAGACAGTCTCTTCAACAACTGGTGGTGGGAAAACTGGACAGCTATATACAAAAGAATATACACCATACACAAAGATAAACTCCCAATGAATGAAAGACCTCGATGGGAGACAGGAATCCATCAAAATCCTAGAGGAGAACATAGGCTGTAACCTCTTCGACATCAGCCACAGCAACTTCTTTCATGACATGTCTCCAAAGGCAAGAGAAACAAAAGAAAAAATGAACTTTAGGGACTCCATCGAGATAAAAAGTTTCTATACAGCAAAGGAAACAGTCATCAAAACAAAGAGGCAACCCACAGAATGGGAGAAGATACTTGCAAATGAAACTACAGATAAAAGGCTGGTTTCCAAGATCTACAAAGAACTTCTCAAACTCATTACATGAGAAACAAATAATCAAATCAAAAAATGGACAGAAGATATGAACCAGACACTTTCCCAATGAAGACATACAAAGGACTAACAGACACATGAGAAAATGTTCAACATCATTAGCCATAAGGGAAATTCAAATCAAAACCACATTGACTTCATTGGAAAAGTCTCCGTTCATATCTTCTACCCATTTTTTGACTTGTTTATTTGTTTCTCGTGTATTGAGTTTGAGAAGTTCTTTGTAGATCTTGGATACCAGTCCTTTATCTGTAGTGTCCTTTGCAAATATATTCTCCCATTCCGTGGGCTGTCTCTTAGTTTTTTTGACTGTTTCCTTGGCTGTGCAGAAGCTTTTTATCCTGATAAAGTCCCATAAGTTCATTTTATCTTTT
>NC_048238.1:89046528-89046628 GCF_002007445.2 Ailuropoda melanoleuca | reverse complement strand
AATGAAGACATACAAATGGCTAACAGACACATTAAAAAATGTTCCAAATCATTAGCCATCAGGGAAATTCAAATCAAAACCACACTGAGATACCACCTTA